>NC_137820.1:36136117-36268617 GCF_963921795.1 Nannobrachium achirus | reverse complement strand
CCTACTCACCGGGAGCAATTAGGGGTTCAGAGTCTTGCTCAAGGACCCTTCGACATTAACTCAGGGGGAGCCCGGATTCGAACTGGGAACCCTTCGTGCTCTAATAACGGTTTCTCTACCCCTGAGCTATGCCCCTCCCCCCCCGGTTAAATAGTGCTTTACCATACATGTATACAGAAAATGTTTAAAAGAGAGGAAACAAAGTGGCTTTAACATAGTTAATGTATGTTTTCAGAAGCGCTTTAAACTAGGACTAGGTGAATGTCAGGATCAACATATAAGTGCTTTAAACTAGGACTAGGTGAATGTCAGGATCAACATATAAGTACTTTAAACTAGGACTAGGTGAATGTCAGGATCAACATATAAGTACTTTAAACTAGGACTAGGTGAATGTCAGGATCAACATATAAGTGCTTTAAACTAGGACTAGGTGAATGTCAGGATCAACATATAAGCTCTTTAAACTAGGACTAGGTGAATGTCAGGTTCAACATATAAGTGCTTTAAACTAGGACTAGGTGAATGTCAGGTTCATCATATAAACGTTGCAGATCTCAGACCAGCTTGTGCTGCCTGTGTAGCTTCAGTGTGAAATGTATAAACAGTGGAGGCAGTTATGTGGCCTACTGGCAGCATGTATGCAAAGTTTGGATTATTATTTCATGATTAAAAAATATGGCTTTTTATGCTACTCTTATCTCTGTACAGAACCTGATGATGTCAGGTTGGTGGGAGGAACTGTTAACTGCACTGGTACTCTAGAGATGAAACGCCAGGGATTGTGGAGTTCAGTGGTTGGTGCGTCAGACCTGAAGTCATCAGCTGTAGTCTGTCGACAGCTGGACTGTGGCTCTGCTGTTGAAGAAAGGAGAAAAGATTTGGCTAATCAACTTGTATGGCGGATTCAATTTTCCTGTGTTGGATCCGAGTCTACACTGAGGGAGTGTCGAGCAAAGATGCATTATTCTTCCACTGACAGACTGGAGGTGATCTGTTCAGGTAGAACAAACATGGACTTATCTATCTGTCTGTCTGTCTAGTCTAGCATTTAAACCAATGATGCTGCAAATATTTACTTTTACGCAAGTTTTTGATCTCTAACTTCAGACAATCACCTATGTATTGTTACAGATCTGCTGTTTAAGCCAAACATCACCTTCTTCCCCTCCATAAATGGGGTTTCTGAGGGCCAGCAGCAGGGGCTGCTGATGTCCGGGGGTTCCAAATTCTCCATTACCTGCTCCGTCCAGCCACAGTATCCAGGAGGCTACTTCCACCTGACCTTCACTGGATCCAAGACAACACACAACTACACACAGACAGCTGTCAATCACTCTGCCAACTTCCTGTTTCCTGCAGCAAACCACACCAACCAGGGGAACTACAGCTGTCTCTATCACGTCTCTGTTTTTGGTCATAACTTCTCCTCTGAGAGCGAGCCCCTCTCTCTCAACCTTATTGCGACAGGTAACTTGAATACATTTTTATTTTCAAGTCACAGTATGAAACTCAATTGGACATGCATGGAAATATTTATTTAGTGAATAATGTCAAGTAAACTGAGAGCTGTTCCTTACATCAAACTAGTGAAAATAGCAGATCTACAAGCTCACAAAGCATTGCTCTGCAAAGCGTTGTGAGCGTGTAGATTGTCTATTCTCACTATTTCATTCAAATAAATTCCCAAATTCCCAAATTCAAAAACAAACTAGTGAAAATGTTGTATCTAAAAGCAAGCTCACAATGTTTTGCAGAGCAAGTTTGTGGATTTATAGAATTTATTTTAATTGTTTGAAATGTAGGGCCTATTTATGAGATTCTTTTGAAAAAACGATTTATGTTTTCTTTCTTTTTTTATATAAATAATATAAGAAACAAAAACAGTTTACACATGACTCAAAAATCGGTCCGTGGCCCACAATCGGGTCCTGACCCACTGTTTGGGACACTTGACGTGATGTTCTAATTCTAACATGTTTGTCTCTCAGCCTCCTCTCATCTGACATCAGACACCATTAGAACTACAGTCACAGTGGTGGTGCTGCTGCTGTTGATGCTGCTGACGCTGTCAATCAGTGCCCTCTATTGTCTCAGGAAGGTAATTATACATTACTCAATGCAAGACTGGAATGCAAATGAGGGAGTTAAACTGGTGTCCAAATACTACCACATAAAAAAAGAAGATAGGAGCGGTGCTCGCCACAGTGACAGACAGTGCCGGTTCTAGACTCCCTCCAAATCCCTAAACAATGCGCAATTCATGCCTTTATGCACAATCAAAGGACCCACAACCTTCTAGGCATAACACTCAAAAGATACAAAATATCACCACACAAAAGGTGTAGTTTAAGTTAGCATACAGCATAGCAAAATCCGCCTTACTGAGCTAAGGACTTAGACAATACAAGGTTGTACACCCCCTCCACATCTCGTCTGATATAGACCTTCCCAGGCAGTCCTAGCTACTACTGCCCATTGGTTCAACATCTCAATAGTTCGACAAATGATAGATTAGTGTGAGGTTAGGTTTAGGCATAGTGTTTGTGAGGTTAAGTTGGGGGAGATCATTTGGGGCTTTGGCAACCAAACTGTGGATCTTCCAACCCATGTTAAAGCGGCTCAAACCTTGCCTGTATTTAAATCACGTTTGAAAGCTCACTTGTACTCCTTGGCGTTTGATGGTTCAGACTGAGTTACTGCTTCTGTCTGTCTGTGTTGCACCTGTGTTTTCCCCCTTGTCTAGTGTTTATCGTTTTACTGTTTTAAATGTGCTCTATAAATAAGGTGGATTGGATTGGTTAAGTTTAAGGTTAAGGTTAGGCATATAATACTTTTTTTGTAAGGTTATAGTTAGGGTTAGGCTTTGTTATAATGAGCTCCATCAGAACAATGGTACTTCGGAAAAATGGACTGACTGGGCAGTGGTGGAAAGTAACTAAGTAGATTTACTTAAGTGCAAATCTACAAAAAAAATATATATATACTTTTGAGGTATTTGTACTTTACTTGAATTGATTATTTCCAATACTTTTACTTTTACTCCACTACATTTATTTGAACACTTTATTTACTTGTTACTTTGTTATTTTGATTATTAGTACAAAACATTGGTCTAAATCAACCACTTCAGCCCTATTACAGTATATACATTTCGGCCATTTAAAAATTGTTGGGCTTGTATATCTGCTATTTTCAAAAGATGTTTGTACGTACATTTGAAAAAATGAGACATTCTGCATACTGAGTAGTTTTACTGATGGTACTTTAAGTTCATTTTGCTGCCAATACTTTTGTACTTTTTGAATTCCGACACTTTCACTTGTAACAGAGTATTTCTATATTGCAGCATTGATACTTTTACTTGTGTGTCTACTTATTTCCACCACTGACCGTCGGACTAATGCCATGGCACCCTTACAAACTAGAATCAAGGCATCCTTACATAGCCTACTAGAATCAAGGTACTCTTACAAACTAGAATCAATGCATCCTTATATAGCCTACTAGAATCAACGCACCCTTACAAACTAGAATAAAGGCATCCTTAGAAACTAGAATAAAGGCACCCACTCCAGCAATCTTGATCCACACTGTGACAAATGAAGTGATATTAATAAAACATTGTTCTAGAAAAGAAAAGATCAAAAGCTCTTGATGAATTAAAGTCAGTGTGCAAACCACCCTTAGACTACTGGTATTTAAAGAGAGACATACAGTATATGAGACAATAAGTTAAAGTTTGGTGCTACTGTGTTTCTCCAGGCCACCAGAGGGCAGAATGCAGGAGTGGAGTGCATTGCGGTTTATTATGATGTCGTTGGTTCCGGGGCTGAAGCTGGACTGAGTGAAGAAGCAGGAGATCTCCCTGGAGCTCATATCACTTTCATATCACCTCCATCAAGATTTGAACATTAGTCCAAGAAAACGATATTTCCCGGGAAAGATTACCCATTACCCATTATTATCTCAGAAATTGATACAGACTTGACACTGGAGACTAGCGAGAGGGATAACCCCAAAGTCCCAAAACTCAGTCTCTCAACACAACCTTATAGTCTATCTGGAAGCCAAATCACCTATAGTCAACTTAGTTAGTTAATTCATTAAATTAAATCAGGGCCAACCTGTTGTAAAGGTGGCTGATCTTCAGTAGTCGCCACCAGCATTCATACTTATCTTTGTTGATGGGTGAACAGACACAGACACGTACTGTAAACTTGAACTGAAAGTTGGTCTTGTTTTATATGAGGGTTCATATTTTAGATTGTAATTAGAGAAAAGAAAAGATGAGTGTTAAAAGGTTTTCATTTCCTGCTTTCTATCATTTTAGCAATTTTAATGATTTTGATTTCAGTGAGTGGGGGCTTGCGTACAAGTGGCTAAACATGTATTTTTAGACAATACTGAGAAACTGACCCAGTGTTTCAGTTCAGCAGGAACATATACATGTCTGAATCATGTATGTTGGTAACCCAACATAATACAGAGGTCATGACCTATGTGTCCTAAATCATGTACAGTATCTACAGTACAAGGTTGTGGTCCGACCAAATCACAATCATGACAACCGGTCTGTTTGTACAGAATGTGAGTAGGCCTACTTTCTCTCTGGTGTAAATACAAATACAAATATTAAGTCAAATCAAAAGAAGTGGTTATGTCATTGCTTAGGAATTATTAAAAAAGTTAGATCTAAGGTTAGTTTATCTTCCGTTCTACAGCTACTTTGTGTGCCACAAGTGTAGAGGGGGTGAAGTTAGGGGGTTTGTCCGACAGTTTGAGCATCTAATGGAGTTAGGAGGTTTAGTCATTTTTTTTAAAAATACTTTTCATCGGTTCAATATTTGTAAAACCCCACAGACAGACGTATAAAGCACTGATTTATTAAAAGAAACTGCCCAACAGCGACTATAGACCTTACACTGTATTATGGAGTTCAGACATCCGTAAAATTGAACTTAAAGCAAAGAACACACAGGTAAATGACTACAGGATAACTTTATTGATCCTGATAGAGTATTAGACCATTAAAAAGTGTCTAGAGTCATATGGTTCCCAAGGAGGCAAAACTCCAATGTGTAAAGTTTGGCAATCACAAGGCAGGACAACAGTTCTCTTGGGTTTAATCGTACACAAACAGAGACATCAACAAGTATGACTGACATATCTGCTACTAGTAAGTGCTGCATGCTCAAGAACTATAGATTCCACTAGGCTGCACTGCACTGCCATCTATTGACCAATGGTAGTTTATTTTAATGCAGAAGTGAACTGGATACACATCAGTACATTACACAATGCAAAAACAATAGAGGAAGGAGACAACTGTATAATGCAAACAATAAAAAAAATAGTAAAGTTCTAATGCCTTCAAACAGCTATTTTACAACTTTTAGTAGGTGAGAGCCACAGGATATATCCAGGTTGATTGGTCTGTGTAATTCTGCCAGTGCACTGTCACCTGCAAGAACATGCGCACGCACACATATGCACATGCACACGCACGCACGCACGCACGCACACACACACACACACACACACACACACACACACACACACACACACACACACACACACACACACGCACACACACACACACACACACACACACACACACAATGTTAGGAGGTGAAAGTAAAATGATTGTGAAGCTACAGCAGTGACTCAACCTTTTGAGGATCTGGGTGAACATCTCGAAAGTGTTGGTCAGATGGGTGGACGTGGACCGTGTGCTTTTTCAGAGCATGTTTTATTATAATGATCACATTTCAATCATGTTCCGCTTGGATCATTGGAAACAAGTTAAGATACATCTTTATTGGTATCAGAATGAAATCCCATTTATTTTGCTATACGATATGAAAAAGATGTTCATGTTTGGGTGGGATTATGCATAAAAGAACTAAGATTCATTGTGAACACTTGGGGGAGGCAATTACCATGCCCTGAGACCCCAGGCTAACAGCACACTGTTAATGCTCAATGTAAGGGGTAGTGTAACCATGTTTACCTCAGTGTTTAACTGTGCAGTTGTATAGGGGTTGTGTTTATACCTTAGTGTTTATCAGTGCAGTTGTACAGCCTGTTGAGTCCTTCCATGTCATCCACACTCAGCCTGGCGTAATGCTTGACAGGGTGGTTGTCATGAGAGCCTCCCTGGTTCCCACTGTTGATCTTGTTGAAGACGCCATCCTCCTGGCCTACAAAGGTAACACGTCAAAATCAATACACTGAATGTTGTGCGTGTTCGCGTTTGTGCGAGTGTTTGTGCACGTTTGCATGTGTCACGGTATAGTGGTGGTTCCCAAACGTTTTAGCTCAAGACCTATAGTCTTGCGAGGCCACAGCGCTGTTTCTAGGTCAGGCAGTTGCCTCGCACAATTTTCAAATGCTTCCGTCACACAGTCTGGAGCACGGAAGCTCTGATCACGAGGATGTGAAGCCTCCTCTCCACTTCTGTTTCGTCTTTACAGTCGGGCAAATGTATCCTAATATAAATGATGAATTTCTAAGCATAGGCCTATATATCTTGGTGCTTAATAGAAATAAAAAATATATTTTTTCGTGAAAGGAAATGCCAGCTACAGTTACTCGCATTTCAGGAGGTGTACTGTAGTTGTCTGGCTACGCGAGACTATACCAAAGACTCAAAAGAAATATTTGATGAGAAATTTTACTCAAACAAGCGAAAATGGCAAATACAAGCTCACAACGCGTCACTCTGCGTCACGTTGTGAGCTTGTAAATCTGCTATTTTCACTACTTCTTAAACTTAAAAGTTTTTTTATTTTTATTTTTTTATTTGATTCATGAAATACTTCTGAAAAATGTTGGAATTCGTTTAATTCATGAAAAGTTTATAAATGTACTCGCAACCCATAAAAGATTATCCACGACCCAAACATAGGTCCTGACCCACTGTGTCGGAAACAGTGGATAGTGTTTGGTTAATTGCTTGCCAGTGTGTGCTTGTGTTGAGCTGACGTTCAGTTTCTCTGTGTTTGTATCAGTTTGTCTTTCAGTTTGTCTGCCAACCTGTGTTTCTATGTGTCTGTGTGTGTGTGTGTGTGTGTGTGTGTGTGTCTGGCTGTCTGTCTGTCTGTCTGTGTGTGTGTGTGTGTGTGTGTGTGTGTGTGTGTGTGTCTGTCTGTCTGTCTGTCTGTCCTATGTTTTTTGGGAGTAATGATCTTACCAGAGACGACGGTCAGGAGGTCATTGTCCCCGTCAGAGTGGCGGTGGTCGGGGTCGAAGGCCAGGGCGCGGAGCAGCTCTCGCTGGACGCTGTTATGGACAACGCAACCGTGACGACTCAGAGACAGCGTCTGGTTGTAACCACGACGACCAAAGTACGAGTGACACCTGCAACAATCACCCAGAGAGAGAGAGGGAAGACATTTTGTCAGAATGTGCAACAGAACAAACACTACAAGGATTATTATTTTATAACAGTGGTTATCAAACATTTTCATGTCAAGGACGCTCAAATTCATATGTATTTGGCCCCCATTTGAAAATAATTTGTTCCAGACACATTAATTCACAATTCATAATCTCAGTCGCTATTTATTTTATCTACATAGAAGTACATTAATAATACATAATTCTGACATTGGGTTTACATGACAAATGAAAAATAAACTAATGTTAAGAGTTAGCATACTGATTTAATTTCCTTTTTCTTCTAATAAAAGTCCACTTAGATTTTAATTTTAATTTTTAAAACTAAAAGCTGTTAATTTACTCGATACCACAATATTTATTTAGTTATAAACTGGCAGCGAGCTTCACCAATCAAGTTATACGTCAATGTGGCTTCGATCTTCACTCACCCGTCAAGGGACTGGATGTGGAGGTAGTCCCTCTGGTTGGAACGCTGGACAAAGTGGACGCAGGAGAAGCCAGAGAAAGACTTAAGAGCTCCCTGGATGATTAACTTCTCCCTGGGGTCTGTCAGGACATGTCTCAGGTCAGAACAATTAAAATAACATTTTATGGAATAACATTTTCTGGAAAAATGCATTTGTGTATTAGGAACAGTCTTCAAGGATTGATTCGCTGGGGGGAGAAGAGTGTGTGTGTGTGTGTGTGTGTGTGTGTGTGTGTGTGTGTGTGTGTGTGTGTGTGTGTGTGTGTGTGTGTGTGTGTGTGTGTGTGTGTGTGTGTGTGTGTGTGTGTGTTGTGGAATTTTAGAAAATCTTTAAATGTTCAAATCTTTGTTCGTATTAGATGGTACCGTTTTTGTCTACTCTATGCATCTCATAGGAAACCTGCCTACCAATAGTATCATCAGTGGTGGTGGTGGTGATGATGATGGTGGTGATGATGATGCAAGAACAATGGCTTCTACATCAGCATGCTAACTTTCCAGGAAGAGAAAGGCTGTAGTTTCTATTAGAATTTACAATTCAGGCATTTAGTAGACGCTTTTAATCCAAAGCGACAAAATAATAAGCAAGATAATATGTAAGTACATCAACAGCAATACAACAAATGCATAGGAATATCAATCTAGAAAAAACTAGGATGTCTAGGATGAGTGGACTTTTGTCCTGGGGTTTTTAGCGAGGGTCCTGGGGTTTTTAGCTGGGAATCCTCGTTGATGATGTCATTGGCAGGCAGGTTTCTGAACTGTCCACAGCCCACCATTGAGCTGATCTTATGAGCATTAGTGAGGCCCAATTGTATGAATGTTGTGTTGAAGTGCTCCTTTATGAAACTTAAATGCTAATGGAACCCTGGCAGTATACTTACTATAGTGGTCTGCGATGACGTAAGGCACGTTGACCTTGCCGTCCTGTGACTTGTCCCACATGGGATCGGTGCCCCCCTCTTTCTGGTTGTCATCAGTGGTCTCCTCTACAACCTTGGACTCGTCTTCAGTGAGCTCTGTGGACTGAGGACCTACAACAGAGAAAACAGCTTATCTCTCTCTCTAAAGTATTAAAAAAAATCTATCAACCCAATGAAGCCTTGAATTCACGAAGATGTTTTTGTTTTTGTCGAATTCCTAAGCCAATAATTTGATGACCGGAGTCTCAAAGAGTCGCCTTCTGAGTCTCCTATTGACCGATGACCCGGTCATCAAAGTATTGGTTCAGGAATGTGACAGAAACAAAAATGTTTCATGAATTCATGGCTTCATGCAGCCGACATTCTGTGTTTTTATACTGTTATACTAATCCTTTTACTTTACCACCAGGTACATGTTTTACAAGTGGTACCTTACAATAATAATGATAAATATTAACGCAAGCAGAAATTAACAGGTCCAAGCACAGAAGAGGAAGTGACAGACAGACATTCAGCCCCACCGCCCAACCGACCCACTGACTGACAGACAGACAGATAGATAAGAGTGATTGTTGGAGTAAAAGTTTATTACCTGCACAGGTCAGGTCAAATGTGTACATGGAGCTATGAGACTCGACTGTTCCACACTCTCTCAGCGAAGACTCCGACCCAAGACAGAAAGAGTTTGTCCACCATGTAGATTGACGCGTAGCCTTATTAAACATCCTTTCTGTTGAAACTGCAGAACCACAGCCAAGCTGTTTACACACTACAGCTGTTGAGTTCAGGTTCCATTCAGACCAACCACCCACTGGTCTCCACTCTTCCTCATGTTTCATCTCCAGTCTACCAGAACAGTGACTGGTTCCTCCCACCAACCTGACATCATTATCACCTGTAACAGATTAAGGAGTAAAGACAAAATATAATAATAATACATATTCTAACATCATAATCCATGGGTGGATGGATTGATTGATTGATTGATTGATTGATTGATTGATTGATTGATTGATGAATTAATGGTTTGTTACCTGTACAAAATAGGTCAAATGTGAAGAATGAACTATCAGACTCGACTCTTCCACACTCTCTCAGCGAAGACTCCGACCCAAGACAGAAAGAGTTTGTCCACCATGTAGATTGACGCGTAGCCTTATTAAACATCCTTTCTGTTGAAACTGCAGAGCCACAGCCCAACTGATTACACACTACAGCTGATGAGTTCAAGTTCCAGACAGACCAACCACCCACTGGTCTCCACTCTTCCTCGTGTTTCATCTCCAGTCTACCAGAACAGTGACTGGTTCCTCCCACCAACCTGGCATCATTAGGCGCTGTACAGAGACAAGAGAGTAACGAGTAAAAACGATGTAATATGACAGGGACTCTAAAATAATATTCCAAGCACAGTGCAATTTGTGTTTTACCTGAGCAGGTCAGTTCCATAGCCTTGTAAGCTGAGCTGGTGTTTCTAGCTGAGCTTGAGGTTTCACAGTCCAGGAGAGCAGACTCGTTGCCTTCACACTGGAACTCTTTGGTCCACATTGGAGCCTTCACTTCTCCAAACAGCGCCCCCTGGAGGACTGAAGGAGCCCCACAGCCAAGCTCCCTACAGACCACCTCTGCATCCTGCTGATCAAAGTCATCTTCACACACTGAGACCCAGGAATGTTCAGACTTCACCTCCACTCTGCCTGAACACAAACTATTTCCATTCACCAACCTCACAGACTCTGGAGACAGACAGACAGACAGACAGACAGACAGACAGACAGACAGACAGACAGACAGACAGACAGACAGACAGACAGACAGACAGACAGACAGACAGACAGACATTAAACAACTACATAAATCCATGGTTTTGTATTGTACTCCTATATTTAGGGAAATACAAATATCACAACATTAAAGCGGCACTATGTAACTTTTTTTGTGAATGCAATGTTATTTTGTCCAATCTGTATGGTAAAGTATGTTAATACAATATAACATTATACAATCGGGGTGGTTGTATTTTGTCTTCCTGCTCTTCTATCGAGACATTGTGTAAAAAAAAACACACAACCATTAAAGCATTGTTCGCATTTACCTGAACAGTTCACATCCAGTCTGTAGAAGGAATTACTAGACTCCGTTGTTTCACACTCCTTCAGAGAAGACTCAGTCCCAACGCAGGAGGATGTAATCCACCACACTGGGTCTACAGCTGTAGAATGATAACTCCTGTCTGTGGAAACAGCATAGCCACAGTCTAGCTGTCTACACACGACAGATGATGACTTCAGGTTCCAGTACGGCTCATCCGCTGGTCTCCACTTTCCCTGGTGTTTCATCTCCAGTCTACCATTACAGCTACTGGTTCCTCCCACCAACCTGACTTCATCAGGCTCTGTATAGAGAGAAGAGAGTAAGCAGGACAACACATTATATCACTTTCATTCAAAGAAAAACCTCTAGACTAAAATGTATAGGGATGGATTTGATGGGGGATCCATGCCTCTATTTATATCCTCCCTCTGAACATATTTTATCCCCGCTTCTGTTCAGACTTAATTAAATAAATGTAGGCTATGTTAACCACATTAACCCTGGCATCCCTATTTTGCAAAAAAAAAAAAAAAAGATTTGTCAAAATTAGTAAATATTCAGCAAAAATAAAAAAATAAGAGATTACAGAAAGCTGTAGAAAGACAGACAAGTGCAGCATTTTTTGGTTCCTAAAAATAGTATATCCATAGATTTGTGCATGGGTTCAAGAAGTTGGACATGACACATTTACAAGTTGATACAACTAAAAGATAGTCATTAAGTCATCATCTATTTGTGACTGATGGCAACTTTGAAATGTCCACTCTGACACCTATACATCATAATTATGTAGTAAAAACATTTGTCAGTCTTAACCACATCTAATCTGGGGGGAACATTTGCCAGAAATAGCAGTACAGTTGCATCTCAGGTCCGTTTGACTTAAGTATAGAGCATTTATGTAGTAAAACAATATATAGACCTATATACAATAATGGTCTTACCTTGAGCATTCACCAGGTTGAGAGTATGCATGCACATGAACAGGAGGCAGCTTTGTGTTATTATCCCATGCATGGTTTCTGAATCGCCCTGAACTACACAGAGAGAAGATGTTTTTACAAGGACAACGATCGCTCAATGTCTTCCTCAAGTCGGTCTGTCCAGAGTCTCCACAGCGACTGCACAACTGTCAGGGAAAGGATGATTTAGGGGAACGAATGGGCGTCTTATATAGCAAAGATTATGATGCATGATGAACAGACAGCATTTCGGATTGGCTTACAGAATGGAATGTGGAATTATCCGTATTGCCTAATAAAATTAAACAGAGAGAGAGAGAGAGAGCGCGCACTAGTGTGCGTGTGTCGAGTCATAGTGTGTTGCAACTATGAAAAAGTAAAAACAAATAAAACCTTGCAGAACATGTTTGTGTGTGGTTTATGTGCAATTTGGAAACTTGGATCTTCTTATCACAACTCTCCAGAGCAGAGGCCTTCAATGTTTTATCAGGCCAAGGAGCCCTTAGCTGAGAGAGATGAAGCAGGGTCCCTTAGCTGAGATAGAGATGAAGCAGGGTCCCTTAGCTGAGATAGAGATGAAGCAGAGTCCCTTAGCTGAGATAGAGATGAAGCAGAGTCCCTTAGCTGAGAGAGATGAAGCAGGGTCCCCTAGCTGAGATAGAGATGAAGCAGGGTCCCTTAGCTGAGAGAGAGATGAAGCAGGGTCCCTTAGCTGAGATAGAGATGAAGCAGAGTCCCTTAGCTGAGAGAGATGAAGCAGGGTCCCTTAGCTGAGAGAGATGAAGCAGGGTCCCTTAGCTGAGAGAGATGAAGCAGGGTCCCTTAGCTGAGATAGAGATGAAGCAGGGTCCCTTAGCTGAGAGAGAGATGAAGCAGGGTCCCTTAGCTGAGATAGAGATGAAGCAGAGTCCCTTAGCTGAGAGAGATGAAGCAGGGTCCCTTAGCTGAGAGAGATGAAGCAGGGTCCCTTAGCTGAGAGAGATGAAGCAGGGTCCCTTAGCTGAGAGAGATGAAGCAGGGTCCCTTAGCTGAGAGAGATGAAGCAGGGTCCCTTAGCTGAGAGAGAGATGAAGCAGGGTCCCTTAGCTGAGAGAGATGAAGCAGGGTCCCTTAGCTGAGATAGAGATGAAGCAGAGTCCCTTAGCTGAGAGAGATGAAGCAGGGTCCCTTAGCTGAGAGAGATGAAGCAGGGTCCCTTAGCTGAGAGAGATGAAGCAGGGTCCCTTAGCTGAGATAGAGATGAAGCAGGGTCCCTTAGCTGAGAGAGATGAAGCAGGGACCCCTTAGCTGAGAGAGAGATGAAGCAGGGTCCCTTAGCTGAGAGAGATGAAGCAGGGTCCCTTAGCTGAGAGAGATGAAGCAGGGTCCCTTAGCTGAGATAGAGATGAAGCAGGGTCCCTTAGCTGAGATAGAGATGAAGCAGGGTCCCTTAGCTGAGAGAGATGAAGCAGGGTCCCTTAGCTGAGATAGAGATGAAGCAGGGTCCCTTAGCTGAGATAGAGATGAAGCAGGGTCCCTTAGCTGAGATAGAGATGAAGCAGAGTCCCTTAGCTGAGATAGAGATGAAGCAGGGACCCCTTAGCTGAGAGAGATGAAGCAGGGTCCCTTAGCTGAGACAGAGATGAAGCAGAGTCCCTTAGCTGAGATAGAGATGAAGCAGGGACCCCTTAGCTGAGAGAGATGAAGCAGGGTCCATTAGCTGAGATAGAGATGAAGCAGGGACCCCTTAGCTGAGATAGAGATGAAGCAGGGACCCGGACCCCTCAATAGATATTATATAATGTTTCATAGATTTAATAGACTTGTTTGCAGTAGTGGAAAAAGTACCCAAATGTTTTACTTAAAGGGGCACTCCACCACTTTTCAACCTATGTTCATATAATTGGTCCTCACTCAAAAACAGCTTTTTCTTTTTCTCTCTCAGGGGAGGGCTGTGGACAGGTCAGAAACCCATCGTCTTGTGACATCATCGATTGCCAATCCAGCTTATAGAAACTGCAGGCTTTCTATTCCTGAAAAGTTGCAATTTTAAAGTGGAAGCCATTGTTCTCGCGATATTTATTTTCTCAAAAATATTGATTAAATTATTTTTTTGGAAAATGATGATGTCACAAGACGATGGATTCTGAACTTCCCACAGCTCTCCTAGGAGACTTGGACTGAGTAGAAAAAAGTTGTGATATTTTATCATGAACATTAGTGAGGACCTATTATATGAAGACAGGTTGAAAAGTGGTGAACTACTCCTTTAAGTAAAAGTATCAATGCTGCAAATATACTGTAGAAATACTCAGTTACATGTATTCAAAATTGAGTAAAAGTACAAATGTATTGGCATCAAAATGTACTGAAGTTACATTACACAGAATGTCCCATTTCAAGTTTTCAAATGCATAAAAATCTTTTGAAAATAGCAGATCTACTGTACAGTTGTGAGCTTGCAGACTGTCAACTTTCAAATGGTCGTAATGTATATAGGGCTGAAGTGTTTAATGTATGTTTTGTACTAATAATCAAAGTAACTAGTAACTGAAGGTTTCAAATAATTAGTAGTAGGAGTAAAAGCTGTATTAGAAATAAAGTAAAAGTACAAATACCTAAAAATGGTAGGCCTACAGTACAGTTGTGCTGGTTTCATGTTAATGTTTATCAGACAGTTAACCACTTAAACCCTCAATGATGTTCCCCTCAGAATAGGGATTCTAGAGTCATGGTTAATGTGAAGGGGGGAAAAACATTTCCAATCACACAAAGGTTTGGCAGGCCTCCCTGTGAGGTTACGGGAACCCCGGGAACCCACCCAACAAAAGGAAAAACAAATACAGATAGTTCATTGAACAGTATGTGACAATTAAGTGTTTACTATGAACCAAGATAATTATATATATATATATATATATATACACACACACACACACACACACACACACACACACACACACACACACACACACACACACACACACACACACACACACACACACACACACACACACACACACACACACACACACACACACACACACACAATAGGCCTAGGTGTTTTGTAATGCTCACTATCAACATTCATGACTTTTAATTGTTTTATTGTTGGTTTTTCTGAAATGCACTATTTACTATTGTTATTGCGCTTTAAACCAGTATGCAGATGTTTTTTACCCGCTATTACAGTGGAAGAGCCCTGCAAACAGAGGTCCTGAAGCCTACACAGTTAGGTTTTGAGAGAGAGAGAGAGAGAGAGAGAGAGCTGTGTGCTTGCTAATGCTGAATAGCTCGTGGTGTGTTGCAATTATATAAAAAAATAAAAAATAAAAACCCTGGCAGAACATCACAAGTGGATTATGTAAACCTTTATCACAAATCTCTACAGGGTGGTCATGTATCACTCTGAATCATTGCAGTGTCCTGGAATGCCCTCCAGAGAAAAGGAACAACAAACAAGCAAAAACAGAAACACATGCATGATTTCTCAATGTCAAATAAGCTTAACAGTTATTACTGTGATGGATTCCCTCTGCTCGATTGTTGAATTCATCAGTCATAAGCACACCGTTTCACAGCAGTGATTGTTAGTAGAAGTAATAAACATTACCAGAACAAAAGCCAGTGCTACACAACCAGCACTGGCTGAAACAAACAATATAATAGATACGGTAGATAGAATGCAACCTGCAGAATCAATCAGTCAGTCAGTAAGTCAGTCAGTCTATCTACAGTACCTGCATTCCCCACCTAATTCCTTTCTTTGCTTAGGTATTAGCCTTCTAACGAGGTATTCTCTTGAAGTTGTTTGTCTTGTAAAGCGACTTTGAGTGGGACTGAGTTACTAGGGCCCAAGGTGGAGGGGCCTTAATTCTTTTACACTTCAGCTATTGAAAAATAACAAGCTCACAGCACAGCACAGAGTGCCGCGCTGCGAGCTTGTAGATCTGCTATTTTTGAAAAGTCGTGAAAATGTGTGCAAATCTTTGAATATATGTATTTTTAAGCGAACATTTGTAACCTGGAACCTGGTCCCAGGAACTAAATATTTTGAGATGGGGGTCCGTGGCCAAATACATCATTTTGGAGGTCCTTCACATGAAAAGGTGTGGGCACCACTGACATAGAAACATAGGTTTTTCAAAAAACCTTAGAAGGATTTGAAATATTCAAAGACTTTTTCAATGTATAATTTTGACCCAGAAGAGGTATGATGGTGTTTATACGGTACATGCAGGTCACAGTGTTTTCTCTCTCCATATAAAAGTCTGTGCAAATGTGGGGGTATGGGTAGGGGGATAAGAGACTCGCAGCGTGGCACTTGGTGCCACACTGTGAGCTTGTATATCTGCTATTTTTCAATAGTTAAAGCACAAAATAACACGTAATAATGCGTTCCCAGTCTAAATGGGTTAAACCCCCTCCCCCTTATGAAGAACATTCATGGGGGACCCGCAGTGAATCCTTGTACCCAGGGCCCAGAATGTGGTGTGACGCCCCTGCCAAGTGGGTCCAAATGTGAGGACAGAGGCAGCTACAACACATGACCATCTCTCCCTCTTTATCTGAGGGAATACACCAGGCTTGGTGAATCATTCACACGCAACTTGAAAAAGTGTCTGAGTCATACCATGGATAATGCCATTTGCCATATAATCACGCTGATCAAATGGCAATGGACAAACACAATATCGTTGTTGTCGGGTGAAAACCTTGTATGTCCAAAACCGTTCATTTTGCATTTAGCAGTTTAGAAATGATTTAAACTAGTGAAAACAGCCGATCTACAAGAACAAAACACCTCGCGGTGCGAGGCGTTGTGTGCTTGTAGATCTGCGGTTTTCACTACTTTTGTGCGACGGCCTTGTATGAAGCAGGGCTTTACTTTGCGAAAGAACAGACAAATTTGACACTTGGAGATACAAGGTTTCCACCCGACACAGACGATATATTAATTCATACACAATTTGAATGCAGTAGCATAATTTCCATTAGTCTCGCATCTAAAGTTGCTATTTTTAGTGTAGTATTTATTATTTATTCACCATGTGAGCTATGTCTATGTGTACAACAAAGTACAACAACGTAAAAGAGACTCCAAAAGGGTCACCTTTCGGTTTAACTGAGCTATGATTTGACCACCCACAATTGTTGGAGCTGACATTTTCTTGACCTTCCTTGCAGTGACAGAAAATGATACATCTGATCTGTTGTTGGCTGGGGACAAATACATGTTGGGGTCAACCAGTGGGTAAAACAATAATTACAACTTTAAGAAGCAAGACCAAATAAGCAGCTACAATTTGAAAACAAGCTATAAATAATAAAAAACACAACCCACACCACCAATGTTTAGAAGCGACTTTACTGAAAAATAAGACAATGAGATTTTGTGCCATTTTGCTTCCTAAACATTCCTTGTTCAAACTAATGCAAAATAAACATTCCAAATATGCAAATGTGACTTTTTATGCGTGAAAGTGAAGTGTTTTTATTATTTTTTTAAATATATAGCCTGAAAATAAAAACACAGCCCCTCACGCATTACTGGTGGAGGGCAGTATGAGTCACCAGAACCAAGGACGTGTTTTTGATGAATCCATCATGGTTAACATAGAGTTTGAAGTTACAATGGGTTTGTATAGCAATTGATCGTAAGGCAGTTTTCTCAAAATGAGTTTCCTCATACCCAGGGCAAAAACTCCACTTCAGTTGCAATCGCATATACAAACTTTCCAGTTTTATTCATATCCTATAATTTTTTACAGAAGGGTTTTATGCAATATCTTCTGATTTATGGGGCGATATCTAAAATCCCCCTGTAATTTGTTTTGACTCTAAATGTTCCCAAAATGTATGCAAAATAGCACATTCCACTTGCATATTTAAACATAATATCAGAAAACTTGATTGCAAAAAGTCATCAACTGGAGAAGTTTCATTGTGATAGCATTTTTACCCTAGTCACCTGCCATGTCTGACCAAAACATTTTTTTATGCCAAAAAAAAAAACTTTCTGAAGCAGAGTTGCTAAACTTCAGGATAGCCAAGAACAAATAGCTAGCCTGCATCACCTCACCTGACACTCAGCTTGTAAAGGTTTGCATTTTTTGAGCCAACATTGGCAAAAACAGACGATCTACAGTACATGCTTTCGATTTGTAGAGAGAAAGAAGGCATAAAGTACAGTTCTAACCATTTTACCAAGTAGGCCTATTGAGGGTCTAAGTTGCTAATTACTCAAAGTCAACCTCGAATATTTAGATGTTTAACAGCATGAACCTACACTTGGTACATCGTCTCAAGTTAGTCAACATGGGGAAAGGAGGAGGACCAAATGGTACGTTTCAAAACTTTATTAAAGCCAATCCACAGGATTATTGCCAACATCCGATCAAGTCGAGTCATATTGCTCAGAGCCATATTGCCAGTGTTAGCTCATGTTGCTGCTGTTGTTGGACTACATCATGTCCAAGATGTTGCCAGCGTCGTCTCATGTTGGGCCCACCAATTATCATGTGCTGCCAGTCTGAGTCACGTTGGGCCCGCTCATGTCGGCCATGGGTCCGATGGTGGTGGTCATGTTGCCCATCATGTCATCATCCACCAAGGGTCCGCTGGTGGTGGTGTTGCCCATCATGTCATCATCTACCAAGGGTCCGATTGTGGTGGTGGTCATGTTGCCCATCATGTCATCATCCACCAAGGGTCCGCTGGTGGTGGTGTTGCCCATCATGTCATCATCTACCAAGGGTCCGATTGTGGTGGTGGTCATGTTGCCCATCATGTCATCATCCACCAAGGGTCCGCTGGTGGTCATGTTGCTCATCATGGCATCATCTACCAAGGGTCCGATTGTGGTCATGTTGCCCATGTCAGACATCATGTGTCCGCCGGTGGTCTGAGACATGTCAGGCAGACTCATGGTTCCAGCGTCAGGACTCCTGTTGTCGCCAGTCATCACGTTCCCGCCGGCCTTCACGTTGCCACCAGCCACGACGCTGCCGCCGGCCACGACGTGTCCGCCAGCCGTCACGTTGCCCCCTGTACTCACGTTGTGGCCGGCCTTAACGTCGCCACTGGCTATCACGTCGCCACCAGCTATCACGTCGCCGCCAGCCATAACGTTGCCAGTGTTGCTCCGACGTGTTCGGATGCTTCCTATCTTAGAAACTAAGAAAAAAAAAAGCGCTATGAGAAAACCAATAGAGGGTACACATATTCTCCAATTGCAATTACTTCTATTATCAGCTCTCTATGAGAGAAGTCCAATCTGATTGTATAAGCACTTGGACAAAGATATCCTACAAAAAACCCAGGATAACAAGCAGTTAGAATAGCCTTGTTTTTACCTTCAAATCTTGTTATGGCATCATGTTTTAAATGGGATCTTGTGGACACTGTTGGCACAAAGACATTGTGAGTTGTAATACAGCTAAAGACCTGACACTCATTTTTGAGCAGTGCCAACCGCTCCTAAGTCTGGCTTTGTGTGTAGGAGCACAGAACTTCATGTATGGAGATAGAACGCCATGTTTTTGCGATAACTTTTCATTTCATGCAATCTCATTAAAAATAATTGAAATAAATGAAGAAAAAAAAGTCACAAGAACCAAGTGTTTGATGAATCTATCATGGTTCAAATTGAGTTTGAAGTTATGGTATAGGAGGGGGTCATGTCTGATAATATCTATTAGTCAGGGGATATCTTAAAGTCCTGGAATAAATTCCTTACCATAAACATTCTTCACCAATGTGTTTGTAAAGGGGTCTAGTAACATCTCACAAAGACTGAAATTGAGTTTCCCAAGGAGAATCCGTTACAGCTGCTGAAATTTGGAGTCCCATTAAATTAACTATACAGGATAAAACACCAAAAATAAATATGCTTTAAGTAGCATGTGAGGGGTCAAACTAGGAGTGTTTCATAATTTTTAATCCATTGCAAGCATTTGTGGCTCCCACTGTGAAAAGTGATGACTCATCACTAAACCATAGTTTTGTGGGAGAGTTTTTAGCCCAAGGAATGTTTTTGTGCAAAACAAATGCTTGCAATGGATTCAGATCATGAACAACCCCTAGTTTGACCCCTCACAAGTATACTTAAAGCATATTTATTTTGGTGTGTTTTATCCTGTAGGGGAGAGCGGGGTAAACTGAGACACTTTTTACATTTGCTCCCCTCTAGGCGAACTAAAAGATATATCAGTAAAAATGTAGACATTTCCCAGTAATTTGGGATGTTTCCTAACAATGGAAGATATCAGAACATATTCAAGACAAAAGGCAGAGAAAATATGATTGTTTTAAAAAAAAGTGGTCTTGTGTCTGTTTACCCCAAGACCGGGGTAAACTGAGACAGACCAGAGAAATCAACGGGGTAAAGTGATTCACTCACTTTTTTCACTTTAAAACTACCATAAAAACTAAAAGACCCGGTTAACCGGGTTAAATATGCGCAATACAAAAATGTACATAGCAGACATTCTTTTAATAGGCTTTGTCCTGTCATTTCCACCCATGTGTCAAATAATGTGACACATGGGCAGAAGGAAAAAACTAAAAACCCTATAAAAAAAATTGATAGAAGGGTTTACCAAACTTTCCTCAGTTGATCCTTGTGTCATTTGTCCTGTAGAATCTATTTCTGCAAAGTATATTGTTGTATTGTGCATAACTAATGAAATAATTTGCATATTTAGTCAAATCTAGTCAGATATGCTAATTATCTCATTAATTATGCACAATACAAAGAAATATATCAGAAATGGATTCTACAGGGGAAAATACATAAGAATCAACTGAGACTAGTTTGTTACAGCCTTTAACCAGGTTTTTACAGCTTCCTCCCTGTCTATCATGTTGGGATAATGTGAGATAGTGTCTCACTTTACCCCGTAGCAATTGTCTCACTTTACTCCACAGCCACATTTTGGGAAAAGGGATGTTTTTATCAATTCAGGGTAATCTTCAGCTAGCATCTATCACATGGATTTATAAGTTGGTAGTTCATCAACATGTATGATATAAAATGTTCTCCCTGCATCAATTTGCTTGGACACAACAGCTGATTATGTTGACAGCAAGAAAATTTACTTTCACCTGCAAAAAACACATTTTTGTGAAAATAAATCATGTTTTCTACAGCACTATCAGGTCTCTTTTCATGGCAAGTGGGAAATTCAAGGGGCTTGAAAATATAATGGTCACATGACCACAAATGTGTTCCATTGCCAAGATAAATGGAGTGTCTCAGCTTAACCGGTGTCTCAGTTTACCCCTATAGGTAATTTAATGGGATCCCAACTTTCAGCAGCTGTCAAGGATTCTCCTAGGGAAACTAAATTTCAGTCTTTGTGAGATGTGTTACTAGACACCTTTACAAACACATTGGTGAAGACATTTTTTGGTAAGGAATTTATTCCAGGATTTGACACAATTTCTGAAGATATCCCCTGACTATAAATATGCCTACTGAATAAAGCAACAAAACCATAAAATGGAGAAAAGAAAAAAAAAAAGGTTTTAAGAAGGCCGGATTTGCACTGGCAGTCAAATCCAGATCTGTGCCACATCCAGATTGGAATCTGATTTGTTCCATGTGACCCATTTAGATCTGACCTATTAGATCTGATTCAGGCTGGATTTGACTGCCCATGTAAATGGGGCCTTAGAACCCTGTAGACTGTACAAATGGAACCAAATGTACACTCAAATAATTACACATCCACAAGGGGCCTTTTGGAACCCCCTCAATGAACCATTAGGGTTGAGTGAGCAAAAATGCAAAATATCAGCACACCTGGCTCTGACCAGAATGGAAAAGAGCCTCAATTAGTATAATTGGCAACACCTGTGAAGGTCTGAAGGAAGCCATATTTTCAAATATAGTTGCTGTGTATAGAGCCCATTAGGATACAACAGCTAAAACTGAGAAACTTATCCCGAGTCATCGAAGACATACTGGAAAAGCTTAAAATGAATAATCTGGAGGTGTATATTCAGGTGACATCAAATGAATGCTTCCCCAAACTATCAGGATCGAATGTTAACATTTCACAGTTGATAATTGTTTAATCTTCCTATGACAACCTACATTTTAATAAACGCACATCAGAAAGAGACCAAAAAGCTTTTACCTTGGGCAAACCAAAGAGTCAGTGCAACAAGCACAAGATTGCAAATGCTTCCCATTATTGCTGCCACCGTACAAGTTAGAAGTGCTGAGGAAGAAGTTACTGGCTGGCCCTCAGCAGAGCTTTTAACTTGCTGCTAGTCCCACAGCTGTTCATGGTCAGCATCAATGACTGGAAGAGTTGCTCACCTCTTTGGATCAAGGAAGATCAAAGAAGGAATGGACACCGACGTCATTTTAGGCTCCATGGCCATCCGCCATGACACTTTGGGTGGCGGAAGTGGCACCGGAGGTTCGGTGAATAACATTAGCGGTGCCACTTCCGCCACCCAAAAGTGTCATGGCGCATGGACCGTGGTGTGCCAACTTCCGGGTGGGTGTCTTCTCCTTCTTTGAGCCTTCTTGCTTTGGATGGGGAAGTTTGACTATCCTTTTAATAATATAGCCTATGGGAGAACGGGGTAAGATGCCACTTTTTGCTTGCACTGGAAGCAAGAAAAAGTGAGATGGCAGTAAAATAAAAAAAATCTAGACATATTTCAGGATGTCTTCTATCATTTCAAATTACGAGTAAGCATCTAGGGCCATAAAAATATGACTTATTAAAGAAAAGTGGTCATGTGGCTCAACGTGCCCCAGGTTAGGGGTAAGTTGATACAAGTCAAGGGGTAATTTGACCCACATGATATTCTAAACTTGAACAAATAATTGATTTACTTATCAGAAATATTTCACTTTTGCAAATAGTCTTATTTCTTTTCTTACGATGATTTAAACTGTAAGAGAAACTATTGAAACAAATTAAATAAAGGGTTATTCAGAACCTTCTAATATTTGCAATTATTAATATAATATTGAAAACTTCTCTCAAATGAGTGTATTAATCAAAATGAAAGATCATTCAGCTTAGTAGCAAAGACCTAATGAAAAATATGAATGGTGATTCATATTAGGATAATTGGTTCAATTAACCCCAAGGAATTTGGTTCATCTTGCCCCACAGCCACCATTTTGACAAAACCTGGCTAGCTTAATGCTTCAGGCTGATCTTTAGCTAATGATTCACATTTTATACATTGGTTTGCTTTAACATAAAAATCATTATACCATACAAGTTAAAATGTTACTTCAACCAACAAAAAAATACTTTTTTGTGCATAAATATGTTTGACTCTTTGCCCATGTGTCTGTCAACTGCACAGCCAGGTGGAAATGATAGTTGTGTTCTTATTTTAAGGTCAAATGTCAACTCATGTGTATGGTTTTAAAGGGGTTGTAATCCTGGGCAATACACTAGTCCCAACCTGGGGAGAGCAACGAATTGACCTCATCCTTCCTTCTATGCATGAGGAATCCAAGACGCTTCTTTTCACCTGACACGGGAGAGTTTCCCTGGTTGGACGTAGTGCGTGGAAGGATTTAGAACCAGTTCCTTTCCCCTCCTATCAGGTGTCCAGGCTGGTCTGGGGGAGGCAGTATAGGGACCAGGATTACAGCATTTTTTTGTGAGCATAATGGTCCTACACACCCTATCGGACACGGGGATTGTAATCGCCATTTGAGATAGTCATAAGAAATTATTTTGCATAATCGTTTCCATGTTGAAAAATGTTCATACTTTTTCAAATAAAATAAAAAAGCAGAAATGGCAGATCTACAAGCTTTTTACATAGATTATGATATGATATGACCTAGGCATTACTACTTTTCAACCAGTAGGTGTCATACCGTAGTCTAAATTGAGACTGGGGAAAACCCTGTTCAAGTGAGGCAACATATGATATATTGGTACCCTGACCCTGTTTGACAAGAATGGAACACAGCCTTCATTAGTATCATTGGTAACACCTGTGAAGGAAGTAATGAAGAGGCCTTATTTCTTTCCAGTCGGCCAGAGTTAGGCAACCTTTGGCATGGGTGCCAACGTTGGCACAGGGGAGGGTGGTCACTGGCACACTGGCGTGTGAGAGAAATCATTTTTCTTTTAAAATGAAATATTTTAAAAAATCTAGTCAATTCAATTAAGTCCCCTCACATCACAGCAAATTACACAGTGGCGTCAGTTCAGCAAAAGCTAGGGTATGTCAAAGATGGGAGTCCTCATGCAAATGCCCCGCAGGCCGGGTTTTGTCAGTTTTTTTCCCCAGGTTTCTACAGATTCTTGGGCTGGATATGGCAGCCTGGAACGTTGTTCAAGTGCAGCTAAACTTGACGTGACACGTGCCACATTTAACAACCTGGGATTACCATTTTGTCAAGATGGGGAGAATATAATTATAATACCTTGTTAAAGTGACCATTTTGTTAAATGTTGCATTTGTTATTTTACTGTAATTTAACAACATAATAACCAGCACAGATAAACAAAGAGACATTCATTGATTTATATTTAAAAGTAACTTTTATTTTCCCCCCTGGACCCAGGGTATGGCAGCTGCATACCCCTGCCATACCCAATTGACGCCCCTGAAATTACATCCTGCACGTAATTCTGCATTTATTCAAACTCTGAACTCTGACTAGGGAGGGAGTCTGGGAGATAGGTGACTTATTGCTAATCTGATGATCATTATCATGTCCTGATCGGAAAGAATATATATTTCAAAAGAAGAAGAAGAAAAGATTATATGAAAATCTAAATCTGTTGGAAATATAATTTTTTGACGTGGTGTCATAATTACACTTAATGTTGATATGGCATATGTATAAATTATAAAAAGATATAAAAACATGGGACTTCATATCAAAAAGGTTGCCGACCCCTGCAGTAGGCTATGGCTGCTGTGCAAATAAGAGCTTATTTATTGATTTTAGATTAGGATTCAGTTTACTCTGCTTTACTTTGCACGTGTAAGTCGCTCTGCTAAAAGGCAATGCTTTAAATTCATTCATTAGATTTAGCTGCTAATTTGTTGCTAAAGTGTTTATCAGAAGGCTGTGGCCATTAAAAATAAGGCATGTTGGTAAAAAAAAATAAAAAATAAAAAAGCAATGTATGGGTTTCTGGTCCACGTTACACTGATAAGAACTAGATGCGTGCGCAGGTCGGTACCAAAATTAGCCAATGAAAACCGCGCTCCCCAAAACAACAGGTTTGGGGATTGGTGGGAATTGATTACATGATACAGTCACCTGTGCCATTTAGTCTCAATGTTTGTAAACAAGAAACGGGTCTATACTCCACCAACATGCAGGTGACATATTCTGTTTTAGGGCAGTTTTATGCAAGTATTTATTTATTATTTAGTAAATACCCCCTCACCACCATGCACATAAAAAACAATCATACAGTTTTAATATCATGGTTCAGGCCTATTTATAATACTCATAAGTGCATACACCACCACCACTACCATGCTTAAAAACACAAATTTAGTTGTAATATTATCTTGACGTCCGACCACTCATTGATGAGTCATCATACATCACCAGGTGATTTAGTGCAGTGGCTCTCAACCTGTGGGTTGGGACCCCCAGTGGGGTCCCCAAATTATTTTGGGGGGTCCCCAGATGTTTAGCTAAATGTTAAAATTGTTTTCTCACTCAACAGTAAACAGACCAACATACAGTATAAGTATAGTATCTGCACATTTCTAAAGTGACAATTTAAGGACTTTAAAGACCTTTTTAGTACCTCTGGTCAAACATCGGTAAAATTGTAAAATATTAGAGATAGAAAATGTGAAAATAGCCGATCCACATGCTCACAACATGTAGATCGGCTATTTTCACAATGGAATAGATAGAGTCAAACTAAATGTAATGCCAACTCCTACAATTCCAAGTGCTTGTGCAGGGTGGGGGGTCCCCAGTTCAAATATGATTATTTTGGGGGTTGCGGCCTGAAAAGTTTGAGAACCGCTGATTTAGTGCACTGTTTCTCAAGTAGTGGTCGAAACACATTAAGAGAAAATGACTTCCCTATAAGGATCACCAGTAGTCCACGGACCACCGGTTGAAAACCTGTTATTCTCATGTTGCTGCAGCCACAACAGGGCTGTCACAATTATTACATAATCGTCTAATCGCAATTATTTGACATAATCGCAATTATTTTTCATAATCGTCATAATCGTTTCCATGTTGAAAAATGTTCATATATTTTTATATAAGTTAAAAATAGTGGAAATAGCAGATCTACAAGCTCATAATGCGTCGCGATGCGACGGCTATTTCCACTATCAATGATATTTTTAAAAGTTGTCAAATATGTCAGTAATTTCTTTGAATATTTAGGTTATGTGTCATATCTGGTTAGGTTGTGTTAGTAGTTTTCTTTTAGTATTTCTGCTTTTGTTTGACATGATGTAGAGATACTTGTTGCACTAACTAGCATTGACTGTTATGGTCAATTTGGGCACTGTATTATTTTTTGATAGTCGTGCTTTAAGACACTTTATGTATATATATTATTCGTTCCCTTTCCTGTTGTACCTTGCTCTTACTGTACTTACTGTACTCTGTACTCTGTTCTTGTTTTTTCTTTTTATCTTTTTCATACTTCTCTAGGTAACTTTGTAAATAACCAGAATACCAGTAAATAAACAGAAATGTAATTGTCAACGACAAAAAACACAATTAAATCCTTAATCGCAATTATTTCAGTGACAATTAATCGTCATGTAAAATGTCATAGTCGTGACAGCCCTATTTACAACTACTGCATGACATAGGTTGAGGTTGGTTGTTGCACATTGATGACAACAGTGTTGGGGTTCCTCTTGCGGTGCTTGATCTCATGGGCCATCTGGCAGTAGGCGCAGCACACGCAACAGCAGGACACCATGATGTCTTTGCAGAGAGTGCCCTGTGGGAACCACATCAGACAGAATCAGTTCCACTCTATGAAAAGTGTTGATTTCGTGGACTAAAACTATAACGAAAAATGTTTGTCGACTATGTTTTTTTCACTGACGAAAACTAAATAAAAACTAAATAAAAACTAAACTATGATGACTAAAACTAAGACTAAATATATTGACAATTTCGTCAACAAAATAAAAAACTAGACTAAAACGTTAGGGAGGGACTAGTGGAGAAGACAGTCATTTTATGTTTGGTTGCTCTCAGGTGTTGCACGCTGAAAATAGCAGATCTACAAGCTCACAACACGTCGCAGCGCGACGCGTTGTGAGCTTGTAAAAAAAAACATGGCGTGTCTGATAAAATGAATATTAAATATCTAAATACTGAATCAAGCAATAACTTAAAAACTGCCCAGGGTGCTCGAGTAGACAATAACATTTCCCAACTGAAATATGAGTGAAATATCCCTTTAAGCATATCTTCTTCAAATAATTTCAGATCTCTGTATGACTCATCTCTTGAAAACTATATACATACAGTATATATTATGTAGGATACTAGGGCGCACTATACAAGACCTTGATTCTGTATTTGGTTCGAATGGCAACCCGGAGAGACAGTACAGCAGGAGCAACCATCAGAGGTATCCCACACAAGCTTGCCATCACACTCGGGGTGCACATGTCAAGCAAGGGGAGACATTTAGCATGACCCATTTCTTCCGAGGTCTTGCAGGCAGCGCAAGGACAGCACCAGAATCCCAAACAACCTGAAAAAAAAAAAAAAAAAAAACAACACACACACGCAAACATCTTTTAGACAATCAGTAAATGTGATAATACAGGTCTATTTAGTGTGGTAGTACCACCAGACTAATAGTACTTAAATTTTCTGCACTACTCCTCCCACAATTGGACCATATATCAAATCGACCGTCTTCATTGGGAATCGCCTGCTTTCATTTTGCTAAGAGATACCCTTATCTATCTATAAATGCGAGAAGTCTCTGCGTGCGTGTGTGTGTGTTTGTAATCAGTGTATCTCGAGAACCGTTCGTCCCACCGGCTTCAGATTCGGCACGCGCGTTCCCCGCCGCGGCACGGAGTGCAGTGCCGGGTCTCGACCCGACCCGACGCGCGGTTTTCCCAAACCGGCGCGAAACGTTCGGAATCTCCTTATGCGGGGTTGATTGTTGACATCAGGCTGTTTCTGAGGAAATCGGCGAAAGCTCTGACTCATTGTGACATCACTTCATAAAAGGCTCTGACATCACGTACGCCACATGAGTCAACAAAAAATCTCTGTGAGTGTGTATGTATGTAGGTAATCCACGTATCTCGAGAACCGTTCGTCCCACGGGCACGCGCGTTCTCCATATGGGCATAAAATGAATGCCCCCATATGAGAACCGTTCGTCCCACGGGCACGCGCGTTCCGTCCCACGGGCACGCGCGTTCTCCATATATGGGCATAAAATGAATGCCCCCATATATGGGCATAAAATGGATAAAGGGACACAGACAGACAGATTCAGAGATCTCCGAGAACCGTTCGTCCCACGGGCACGCGCGTTCCGTCCCACGGGCACGCGCGTTCTCCATATATGGGCATAAAATGAATGCCCCCATATATGGCCACGGCACGGAGTGCAGTGCCGGGTCTCGACCCGACCCGACGCGCGGTTTTCCCAAACCGGCGCGAAACGTTCGGAATCTCCTTATGCGGGGTTGATTGTTGACATCAGGCTGTTTCTGAGGAAATCGGCGAAAGCTCTGACTCATTGTGACATCACTTCATAAAAGGCTCTGACATCACGTACGCCACATGAGTCAACAAAAAATCTCTGTGAGTGTGTATGTATGTAGGTAATCCACGTATCTCGAGAACCGTTCGTCCCACGGGCACGCGCGTTCTCCATATGGGCATAAAATGAATGCCCCCATATGAGAACCGTTCGTCCCACGGGCACGCGCGTTCCGTCCCACGGGCACGCGCGTTCCGTCCCACGGGCACGCGCGTTCTCCATATATGGGCATAAAATGAATGCCCCCATATATGGGCATAAAATGGATAAAGGGACACAGACAGACAGATTCAGAGATCTCCGAGAACCTTTCGTCCCACGGGCACGCGCGTTCCGTCCCACGGGCACGCGCGTTCTCCATATATGGGCATAAAATGAATGCCCCCATATATGGCCACGGCACGGAGTGCAGTGCCGGGTCTCGACCCGACCCGACGCGCGGTTTTCCCAAACCGGCGCGAAACGTTCGGAATCTCCTTATGCGGGGTTGATTGTTGACATCAGGCTGTTTCTGAGGAAATCGGCGAAAGCTCTGACTCATTGTGACATCACTTCATAAAAGGCTCTGACATCACGTACGCCACATGAGTCAACAAAAAATCTCTGTGAGTGTGTATGTATGTAGGTAATCCACGTATCTCGAGAACCGTTCGTCCCACGGGCACGCGCGTTCTCCATATGGGCATAAAATGAATGCCCCCATATGAGAACCGTTCGTCCCACGGGCACGCGCGTTCCGTCCCACGGGCACGCGCGTTCTCCATATATGGGCAGCATAAAATGAATGCCCCCATATGAGAACCGTTCGTCCCACGGGCACGCGCGTTCTCCATATATGGGCATAAAATGAATGCCCCATATATGGGCATAAAATGGATAAAGGGACACAGACAGACAGATTCAGAGATCTCCGAGAACCGTTCGTCCCACGGGCACGCGCGTTCCGTCCCACGGGCACGCGCGTTCTCCATATATGGGCATAAAATGAATGCCCCCATATATGGCCACGGCACGGAGTGCAGTGCCGGGTCTCGACCCGACCCGACGCGCGGTTTTCCCAAACCGGCGCGAAACGTTCGGAATCTCCTTATGCGGGGTTGATTGTTGACATCAGGCTGTTTCTGAGGAAATCGGCGAAAGCTCTGACTCATTGTGACATCACTTCATAAAAGGCTCTGACATCACGTACGCCACATGAGTCAACAAAAAATCTCTGTGAGTGTGTATGTATGTAGGTAATCCGCGTATCTCGAGAACCGTTCGTCCCACGGGCACGCGCGTTCTCCATATATGGGCATAAAATGAATGCCCCCATATGAGAACCGTTCGTCCCACGGGCACGCGCGTTCTCCATATATGGGCATAAAATGAATGCCCCCATATATGGGCATAAAATGGATAAAGGGACACAGACAGACAGATTCAGAGATCTCATACGGCATAAAGGGACACAGACAGACACACAGACAGACGGATACAGAGATCTCCATAAATGGGCATAAAATGGACGCAAATGGCATATATGGGCATAAAATTTACGCAGAATCACAAAGATCTCCATATACGGGCATAAAGGGACACAGACAGACAGATTCAGAGATCTCCATATATGGGCGTGAAATGGACGCAAATAGACAGATATCTCCATATATGGGCATATATGGGCATAAAATGGACCCAGAACTATATCTGCAGTGATCTCCATATATGGACATAAAATGGACGCTGACAGACAGACAGATAACAGATATCTCCATATATGGGCATAAATGGACACAGGCAAACAGATGGTCAAAACGGGTCCTATGACAACAGGTATAATGGGGTTTGCATTAAAGGGCGGGGCATTCATTCCCTATTTACGTTGTTCCGAGTTGGCCAGGTCGCCGACTAGACGCTGGGCCGCCCGAAGGGCGGCCCAGCTTCTAGTCTATCTATAAATGCGACAAATCTCTGTCTGTCTGTCTGTTTGTTTGTTTGTAATCCACGTATCTCGAGAACCGTTCATCCCACCGGCTTCAAATTCGGCACGCGCGTTCCCCGCCGCCGCGCGGAGTGCAGTGCAGGGCCTCGACCCGACCCGACTCGCGGTTTTCCGAAACCGGCGCAAAACGTTCGGAATCTCCTTATGCGGAGCTGATTGTTGACATCAGGCTGTTCCGGAGGAAATCGGCGCAAGCGCTGACTCATTGTGACATCACTTCATAAAAGGCTGTGACATCACGTACGCCACATGAGTCAACAAAAAATCTCTGTGAATGTGTATGTATGTATGTGAATCTTGAGAACCGTTCTTCCCACCGGCACACGCTTTCTCCAGATATAGGCATAAAATGAATCCCCGAATGCGGAGCTGATGTCTGAAAAGGCTGTGACATCACGTACGCCACATGAGTCAACAAAAAATCTCTGTGAATGTGTATGTATGTATGTGAATCTTGAGAACCGTTCTTCCCACCGGCACACGCTTTCTCCAGATATAGGCATAAAATGAACCGGTACTGTGTGTGCAGAGATCTCCATATATGGGCATAAGGGGACAAAGGCAAACAGATGGTCAAAACGGGTCCTATGACAACAGGTATATTGGGGTTTGCATTAAAGGGTGGGGACAAAGGCTAACAGATGGTCAAAACGGGTCCTATGACAACAGGTATATTGGGGTTTGCATTAAAGGATGGGGCATTCATGGGGTCCGCTCCAAAAAAGAAAATAAAAGAGACAAAAACAAACATAAGACAAGCGACAAAGCGTGGGACTGGGAGGATGACTTGAATGATGCAGATTTAAGCAGGCTGTGTATTCTGCTTAAAGAAGAAACAAACAAAAAGCGACAGAGATCTCATATATGGGCATAAAATGGACGCAGATAAACAGATATCTCCATATACGGGCATAAAGGGACACAGACGGACAGATACAGAGATCTCCATATATGGGCATAAAATGGACACAAATAGACAGATATCTCCATATATGGGCATATGGGCATAAAATGGACCCAGAACTATATCTGCAGTGATCTCCATATATGGACATAAAATGGACGCCGACAGACAGACAGATACAGATATCTCCATATATGGGCATAAATGGACACAGGCAAACAGATGGTCAAAACGGGTTCTATGACAACAGGTATAATGGGGTTTGCATTAAAGGGCGGGGGATTCATTCCCTATAACAGATATCTCCATATACGGGCATAAAGGGACACAGACGGACAGATACAGAGATCTCCATATGGGCATAAAATGGACACAAATAGACAGATATCTCCATATATGGGCATATGGGCATAAAATGGACCCAGAAATATATCTGCAGTGATCTCCATATATGGACATAAAATGGACGCCGACAGACAGACAGATACAGATATCTCCATATATGGGCATAAATGGACACAGGCAAACAGATGGTCAAAACGGGTTCTATGACAACAGGTATAATGGGGTTTGCATTAAAGGGCGGGGGATTCATTCCCTATTTACATCGTTCTCGAGTTGGCCAGGTCGCCGACTAGACGTTGGGCCGCCCGAAGGGCGGCCCAGCTTCTAGTATAGTTTAATTTATATTCATTTATCATTGAATTAATTTTCTCAATGGACTTGAATAGGAAAATGCAAAAATCATATGTCTGACGTCATAGAATAGACCACATGAGACTGACACAGTAATGTTCATACTGTATATGGGCATTCCAAAATATGGGCTTAATACTGATACATCAGGGATCTCCATAAAAATATGGTTATAAATTAATTTGCAAGTGTGAGTCAGGTCACAGCAACCGCACTTGCAATTTCCCGAAAATTGCTAGCTAGTTCTTCATTTGACTTGATTTGTTGCTGCAATCTGAAACTTATTTTAATGAATACAAACTCGGTTTAACCAATATGGTAGGGTATGTTAATGCAATAGCTAGTACATGTACAACCAGCTCAGTGGCCTTGTGGTTAGAGTGTCCGCCCAGAGACTGGGAGGCCGGGGGTTCAATTCCCCGGCCGGGTCATACCAAAGACTATAAAAATGGGACCCAATGCCTCCCTGCTTGGCACTCAGCATCAAGGGTTGGATTGGGGGGGTTGATCACCACCACCAATGGGGATCCTGTCTGTCTGTCTGTCTGTCTGTCTGTCTGTCTGTCTGTCTGTCTGTCTGTCTGTCTGTCTGTCTGTCTGTCTGACTGGCTGACCAGCTCAGTGGCCTTGTGGTTAGAGTGTCCGCCCTGAGACTGGGAGGTCGGGGGTTCAATTCCCCGGCCGGGTCATACCAAAGACTATAAAAATGGGACCCAAATGCCTCCCTGCTTGGCACTCAGCATCAAGGGTTGGATTGGGGGGGTTGATCACCACCAATGGGGGTCCAGGGACTGCAGATGGAAATTAGCCCACAGCGGGCTAAATCTGGCTCATTTACATTGAAGTGAAAACTGACATGTCCATTAATGAGCAAGGTCCCTGTCAAATAAACAGATCTTAACTCTTATGTGCAGTGGTTGGAGGTGTGTTGCTGGTGTTGGAGAGGACACTGTAGTGTACTGGTTGACAAGTAGTACAAGCGCATAAAGAGAGTAAAGCTTCAAAGATGGGGTGCCAAAGTCTACAGCATGTGTTAAAATTATGTTTTTATGTGGCCACACCCACCAGTTCATTAAGTATGCCTGGTTGTCAGGTGGGTGGTGACCCAGCTGAAGTTAGCCACACCCACAGTGTTGGGTGTATGGTAAAAGAGGAGGGGTGGATTGTATGATGTGATGTCATTAACTCTGTGTTTTTCAGTTGGGCATTTTGACTTTGACAGCTTTCAGGAAGTAACCAAAAATACCCATGGAAGACATGCACATTATAACCACACCTGTGGGTCTATTAGAGTAATGATAACTCCATCGACACATACAAAACAGAAAAAGTACAAAACTATGGCACCACCTCTTTAAAATCTAAAATCCGCTTCAAATAACTTCACTCAATGCAACAGCGAATTGTCTGTTTCAGAGGACTATCCCAAGAATATAAATATGAAAAAATGCTATGATTAGTTTATAAATATGAAGTGTACCGATATTGATACTGACAAGTATTGCAGTCAGAGCAGCAGCCAAGGAGATCAGCGATCCAGTCCGTCTCTCTGAATTCCATTGCAAACAGTCAACCTGCAAATGCAAAACATAAAAATCTAAAATAGAACACAGTGAAGTGTCTCCACAATCTTCAACGGCTACAGAGTCTGTAACTCCGCCTCACAAACATTCTATACTATAAGCTATGTATCATCTGTTTGTCGTTTTCCATTCACATATTCACAGAACATATTTTTGGAATTTCCATTTCTGCTAAGCAGCAAGTAATTTGGTTAGAACTTACTTGTGTGACTGCAAACGCGAAATGGAAGTCGTCGGGATATCCGTATCATTATTAATTTCTGAAACTTTTCAGAGCTTCCAAAATACTGAGCGCTGAAAAGCCAGCAGGCCTTCTTACATTTGATTGATTGATTGATTGATTGATTGATTGATTGATTGATTGATTGAAGTATTTATTAGAAGTTTGCATATAGGAAAATGTATTTTCATGACAGTACATAGTTCACTGGTACAAGGTCAAGAAAAAGGTTAAGCTCAGGAAAGCACAAGGCATACCGGTATTTACGTTGAGATCCTTTTTTTTAACTCATATAACATTGAATGACAGACAGATAGAACACAGTGCTATGCGGAACAAAAAAGGGGGAAAGATGTCGTGAAAAAACACGTTGAGCTGAGGCTTTACAGATCTGTTTACATTCTCCGTGCATGAAACAAATGTTGTGATCGGTCAAAAAAGACATTCCCTGAATTAGGTGGTTACCAGGCTTTTGCTGGCAAATGAGGCTATTCTCTAGAGGACCACTGGGTCGGGAACCATTTGTGGGTCGCGGACACATTTTTATAGGTCTCTTAATTTTTTGTTTCCTACATCTTGTTTTGAATTATTATTATTTCTAAAAATAAAAAAAATGTCATGAATAGAAATGAAATGCAATGATTTCAGTCTTTTGAAAATTGATAATTAAAATAAAAATCGTAGAAATTCCCAGAATTATGAAACAAATTTTAAGAAGTAGTGAAAATAGCCAATCTACAAGCTCACAGCGTGGCGTGAAGCGACCATGAATGCAGTTTTTACTATGGTGAAAGAAATGCAAATGCACTCTTTCCATGCCGGGGAAATCTCGCTTTTGCGAACGCCCATCATTTCGACCGGAGGGTTAGCGACTCACTCCACGGAGGTTAAGGTTAGAGTGAGGGTTAGAGTCGGGTGTCGAAAAGATGACATGTAGTAACAGCGACACGCTCCCTCCATGCCATGCCTGAAGGCAGCGTTCAAGAGAATTAGCTTGTCCAAACCCTCCTGAACTTGCAGCATCTTATGTTGAAACAAATGCCCTCACTGTGTAAAAATCCATGCCGTACGCCACATCTCCAGTATTGTCTGATTGTCCATAAACAAATATAACAATATCATATTTGTCTACTTTGGAAATATTTTTCTTTCACATCAGGACATTGTAATGATCTTTAGACTTGACTCACTCCCCGGAGTTCCGAGTTTGAATGGATGAAGAATTATGTGCAGGATCAGGCATGTGCACACATAAACATCAAAGGGGTCTTGAGCCCCTGCCCTTTTATCTGTCTGTAAAAACTGCCCTTTCTAGACCATAAATGCAATTTTGACTATGGTGAAAGAAATGCAAATGCCCCCTTTAAATGCCATACCTGAAGGTAGCATTCAATAGAATTGCCCTTGTCCAAACTCTCCTGAACTTGAATGCAGCATCTTATGTTGAAAGAATTGCCCTCTCTGTGTAGAAATCCATGCCATTACGCCACATCTCCATTATTGACTTGGTTATGATTAGTTCAGTGTGGTTTCACACACCGAAAATAGCCACGACTCGTTGTGAGCTTGGAGGTCGGCTATTTCCAGTGCTTCCCCCAAAGACCCTTTTGGAAATTCTAGCCCCTGCCTCTCTAACATTCTCTGCACGTCCCTGATGCCAGTGATCACGATCCCCTGTGCCATTGTTCCAATGTTGCCACCCGCACGCCGCCCCGTGCCTAACGTTGCCTACTTCTGCTCTAGAGGGTAGTTGAAAAGACCCTGAAAAAAAAAAAAGTCTGAATGCTTTAATAACTGAGGCATCTTCAGCATCTTATGGGGTTACATGTGGCATAATATGTCTGATGTAAAAATCTGATGTAAAAATGTATATTCCACTGTCTAATCTAATACTTATCTATTTTTAAACTTTTTTGACTCAGGGCATTACTGTAAATAACGTTTTCATCCACGGCACCCCTGACTTACACTGTTCATTTTTAAAATCTTACATCATATTGGAGAAATATCCGTTTCCATCAGAACTGACCTAACTTGAACCACTTGAACCCCAGCTGGCCAGCATCCCTATTCTGGTGGGGAAGGTTCACCAAAAAATAGCCGATCTACAAGCTCATGCTGTGACGCGTTGTGAGCTTGTAGATCTGCTATTTTTGGTGAAGAGAATTGGCCGTAGATGGAAAAACAATAAATAAGTACAGTGCAAATTAGGTCTGTTTTACTAATCATAGTGAATTGATATGTATTGATGAATTCCAAATGTTATCACATTTTTCTGCAGCACCCCTGGACTGGCATCACAGCACCCTAGGGTGCGGCGGAACCCACTTTGGGAAACCCTGGAATCTATCCTTCAGAATATGCCAAAAACTAAATCTAGGTACATGGCCATGCTTATAATTATTCCTCAAAGAGTGTTTAAGTTGTATTCAGTTAATCACATTTTGTTCAAAATATATCAACTATCATTCAAAATGATTCCATTTATAACTCATCAAATTTATTGGAAATCTGGTAACATGTCAGATTGGAATATGAAAAAGTATCCAGTTTTCCTTGGCAGGCATTCCTTCTAATTTAGAGTTGTTAAAGTAATATCATTATTATTAATATTATTATCATCATTATTACTAAAGCAAAAAACGAACCAAAGGTAACCAAATGTCTGATTCATGATTTACACTTTGTTTGTAAATCTAAAGATAATAAAGATGTTGATTACCTTGCAGCAGATCCAGCAGAAGGGAGAAAATGAAGTGAGTTGAGATTCTCAGGTGCTTTGCACAATAAATACTGGTAGGCTACTTATACTAGTCTACTTATAGTACAGGTAACCCTAACCCTAACACAAATATGCTGCCAAACTGGAAGTTTGGCAGCATATTTGCTCAGCATTTTACAACAAACAGGACAAACACTATACTGATTCGTATGACCCTGGTCTAGGGATAAAGGGCAGCAACATTAAAAAGGACATAGTATTTAAAACAGAATATATTATCATATTTATAAACATTTTGGATGAAAATATCAGTTATTTTCTGTATTTCTTTTCTGTTTAAAAAAGACCATTAACTCACTCTCTCTGCAAAAAGCATTGTTCTCAAAGCGAGAGAGAGAGAGAGAGAGAGAGAGAGAGAGGGAGGGGTGGAATGTGTGTGTGTCTCCCAATCATGGTCACTAGAACTATGGAGCCGTGGGCTCATCTGTTACACTGTTTAACAGGGACGTGCAGAGAATGTTAGAGAGGCAGGGGATGACATTTTCTAAAAGGGCCTTTTTTGGTGCAAATGTTGAAAATAGCAGAACTCCAAGCCCACAAAGCGTTGCAGTGTGACGCGTTGTGAGCTTGGAGGTCGGCTATTTTCGGTGCTTGATACCACACATTTTAATCATAACCATGGCATCACCCGACCTGAGTGAGTGGGAGGGGGGTGCGGTGTTGGAAGAACATTAAACTAACCTTATGCTGTTTAATAATTGGCACCCCCCCAAACTCCCTCACTGCAAACATGTTATTGTTGGGTGTTGTTGACACTTCTCCAACAGGATCTGGCAACAGGATCTGGCATGTACCTGTGCCTCCCTCGCTCGAGGCTCAAGATCAGCCCAACGCCAGTGAAAACAGGACGCAAATAACAGCCGTGTGTCTTCCTCCTTCTCCTCGTTGTTCAGCATCTCCCCCTCCCTGTTGGATTGGTTAACTCGATGCTTGTCTTCTTCCTCACCCTGTCTTTTAGTCTGCATCCTCCTCATCCTGTGTCACACTGTTATCTTTGGATCTGCATTTTTCCTCCTCCTGATAAATCGTTCTTTTTCTTTCCCCACACTTGGCTTGTCTGGTTTTGATTGATTGATTGAAGACTTTATTAGAAGTTTGCATAGGAAAAGGTACGGTTTCATGACGGTACAGTTCACTGGTACAAGGTCTACTAAAAGGAGATCCATGAAAAGACTAAGCTTATTTCCACAGGAAACCATTGAAGTATCTCATATAACATTGAATGACAGACGAATAGAACACAGTACTATGCAGTAGATATGTAAAGAAAAGAAAAATGAGAGAACAAAAAAAAGAGTCTAAACAAACAGTAAGTACCGGTGTTAGGATATAAATTATGATACATAATTGTATGGTTTGTGTACGAGGCTCATATGACCATATAAGGATATATTATGAACTGAACTTACAGTATAGGAGACCACATTTTGGTCGGATACTATAAGCTCAGGCTAATAGATTACAGGTCATAGTAACTTTGGTTGCCATGACTATAATCATGTTTTGGTTTATACTGTATGTCACTAGTGGAAAATTACCAACACTACGTGTCACTGTCTTCCTTGATCTGGGAACCACCTTATGATCTGGGAACCAATCAATGAGTCCCACGACTTATACTGTTATAACTGTACTCTTTATATACATGTTAACTTCCATCTTGGAGGAGAGAGAGATTTAGAAAGCTACCACTAGGATGGTACGCTCACTGTCTGTCTTCCTTGTCTGACTCTCTTAAAATACAGCAATCTAAGATACAGTCCTTTGTCTCGTCTCTCTTATTTTGGATATGGATTTTATCCATATTCCATACTTATTTAACGTAATTAATTTATTTAACAGTTATATACAATGAAGGGGCAGGGGAGGGTAGGAATGGGCTAGGTTCGTTTTTTTTACCAGTTGCGAACGGCTGCTGCCTGTAAGTGGTTTTTCAGGGCAATTTTAAAGGATGCTAGTGATCCACACTCCTTTATGGCCTTTGGTAAGGCTTTCCACATTTTGGTGGTATAGCAGAAAAAAGAGTTTGACCCTTTGTTGGTTTTGACTCTGGGTTGGAAGTGATCTGTGGCGCTGCCTCTGGTGTTGTAATTATGGACATCCTTAATGGTTTGATTGATTGATTGTATAGGCATGGAAAGTCAAAACAAGGATGGTAACTTTCTGCTGGAAAGGAAAAGATCAAAAACAGATCTATTCAGCAGGAAATAACAATACAGCCTATAACTAACACCCCACAATCATAATCAGTGGAAACCCTTGATCCTCAGCCTAGGGTCCACAATCACCATCAGACCTCCAGCTTATAAATTTGCTCACCTCTGATTAAAGTTAGGAGCCCTTGCATGAAAGTAGTTGTGACACTGCATTCCTTTAAATCCTGCCATGCCCTTTATTAATCTGCCATTCATCTAATCACTTGTCATGTAGAGTACACAACCTTTCTATTTCCATTGTTCCATATCTTAAATTACACCGTTCTCACCCTGATGATGTCTCATCAAGATATCACCATAATGGAAAGAAACCAGCTACCACAATGCAATACAATACAATAGTTTTGGATTGGTACGGTAGAACTGGTAGAACTTGATCCCCTCCTGACCTCAACTGTCCTCTGAAATTTTACACAAATTTAAAATGAAAACAAAATACACAGAATCCCACTCGTTCTCCTCCAGTCTGTCTCTGCCCCTCCCTCTCTCTGAAATGGTTTCTGACTGCGATGTGGTGTTACTTTGCTTTCTTGTATTTAAAAAAAGAACAAAATAATTACACAGATCAACAATGGAAACACCAGAAACTTGGAAACAATTTACAATAATGCAAATGCCCCGAGCGACTTACAATAATCAAGGACGGCAAATGCATAGAACTAATCCATTAAACCGATTATACAGTGAATTGATCATTGATAATTTAATACAATAACCGATTACTTATCAATAGGCTACCTATTTTGGCCATTCATTAGGCGAAAGATTTAAAAAGAATAGAGCCTACTAATTGAAAATAATACCCGATCTATAATCGGGTATTTTCGGGTAATTGAAGATCATGATCATCTTTTTCATTATTTGTACTTGGCACAATTGTGCAACGAAGTAGGCTATGTTTAATCAAGGTGTGCATAATTCATAGTGATACTGGATTCATTCTGCCTTTCATGCAGAGAGTCTTTGACTCTCAAGGTTCATTGTCATATCTCGCAGCAACGTTCCAGCACTTTATCACCTATTAGAATACCTGTTTACGTGAATGGAATACAACACTAAGATACCTTGAAAAAAAAAAAGAAGAAAAAAAAGAGAGAAGTTTGTTGGTACGCTGCAACTTGATTTCCTCTTGTCCTCAAGTGGCACTGTCCTCAGTCTGTATAGCCTACTATGAATGTAGTTGTGTTTCAACATTAAATTAGTAGAGACCACCCTCACTGCTTAAGGTATCTCGGCCACCTGCCCTCACCAACAACCACACCTGACACTACTTAGCTACTACTTAGCCAATGCAGTCACCAGTATACTTTACAAGAACAGTCTCAAAAGAGAACACCAGCACTCCGGAATAGTCCTTAAAGGCTCTTTTTTTATTTCATAATAAGGTCGGCAGGTAATGCTGCAAAGCAGCCAGCAGCCAAACATGTAGTCACCAGTATACACCTGCTAAGTGTTAAAGATCTACAAGCTAAACATTAGTGACTGTCCTACTGAACGCTTGCTTTACCAGAGAAAAAAGGTAGACTTCTCTTTTTTATTTGGCCAATATTGAGATTGTTCAGTAGCCTTGAAAGGAAATGTAATAGTTTTTGAGTTATGTTTCACATACTTGTTTTTACTGCTTAAAGTGGATTATGAATGTACTCCTCCTCCCCAACCACCTCCTTCCTCCCCAATTCTCACCCTAGACAAGACATGCCATCTCCGGTTTACTTCCTGTATCTGTGTAATTAGGCGATCATCTTTTTAGGAGACCGGAGTCTATTCATTCCAATGGGAGAGTGAACGTGAACACAGCTTCTGAACCATTCTTTAGCTAAATTGCCATAGAACTAAATATTGGACCCATGGCCAGTTGTCACAAGCGACACTATAGGCTAGGCCTATTCCCTAGATTTAAGATATTCCCTCAATTATTTTTGTGGAAAAGCCTATCTATAAGATGACAACACATCTGCTTGTAGATCCGCAAATCTACTGACACATGAGGAGATTAAGTTCTAACAGCTAAACTAGTTTGTCAACGTAGCAGTAGCTTTAATAGTTGTGATTCCCACGAAGGTGAACAGTAGTCTAAAGTTGTTGATGAGGAAGTTACTCTAAGGTGTGCTGACAAACAATGGGTTTGGGTTTCTGTTTTGACCAACCACTTGATAGTTAAAACAGATTATGTCCATGATGAGTGATCTGATTAAAGAAGGGCAGGACAGGATTGAAAGGAATGCAGTGTCACAATGGTTTGATGTAGTTGGTTTACGGGGCTAAGTTATGGGGGTCCTTGAAATTACAAAAATAAAATAAAAGTTTAAAGAAAAAAACTTTAAGAACCACTGTGCTACTAAATGGAACAGAACCTTCAATAGACTCATTGGTAACATCTGCGAAGGAAGTAGGGAAGAGGCCCAATTTCTGTCCATTAACCTTGTCCACCAGATGGCCTAGTCAGCTCTTAATCTTTTACATATTGGTTAATTCCAACCTAGACACGCAGGAACACTGTAAAATGTAAGCTGATAAAAGGGTACGCTACTCTCTCCTCATTAGCAGCCCACCTGAAAATGTATTTAACACCTACTGAACAAAAAATATAACTTTCCGCAACTTCAGTATCACAAACATCTTAAAGGTGAATTTCGAATGAGAAGGTATTCTTACCTTTAGATGTAGGGGAGAGCAGGGTCGAACGCCACTGCACCGAGATTAATTCATTTTAAAGGGATATTTCACTTTCAAAAAACCTTTGGTAATTGTATCATCTAATCAGGCTTTTGGGAACACCCAGGACAGTTAGAATTGCTTGATTCAGTATTTAGATATTTTCCCCCATTTTCCCACACGAGCCGCCACACTCTGCTAAACAGATGTTATGCTGTTATGTGTTTTGCCAAGTCCCGGAAAAGACTTGCTGTGATAGGCCAGTACAGTCACTTGATTGGCAGTTGTGCCGAATGCTCGCCCCAAAACATGATTTATGAGACTGTGGTGGCTCGTGTGGGACAAGACAACCCAAGGCATATAATAACTAATACATTCATGAAAAATGACCGCTTTACGCAACATTAGTTATTAGTCATAAATGTAAACAGAGTTACAGTCAGACGTTAAGGCTAAAAGGATAACACAATACTTTATATTAGTCATAAATGTAAACAGAGGTACAGTCAGTCGTTAAGGATAAAAGGATAACACAATACTTTATTAGTCATAAATGTAAACAGAGGTACAGTCAGGCATTAAGGCTAAAAGGATAACACCATTGTGGTCCTATTATATGTATTCAATGAATCCCAGAGTCAAGCCATTTAAAACACACTTTGCTCCTTGTTTCATCCACTGTAAATCCTAGCCTCGCATAGCCAGACAATACCAGTAAGACTCCCTAATCGGGAGATAAGAGACCGTCAGGTCGCAGCGTGATTTTAGGGCAAAATGTGTAGTAGCAGTGTCCAAAAATGTGTTTTAAAAATCGGCCAGATGGTGGCGCTATATGGGACAGATCTATGTTGATGACATGAGTGTAGACATACTGTGTACCGATTTGCGTGATTTTAGGGCAAAATCTGTAGGAGCAGTGACCAAAAATGTGTTTGGAAAAATTGGCCTGATGGTGGCGCTATATGGGACAGATCCATGTTGATGAGATGAGTGTAGACATACTGTGTACCGATTCGCGTGATTTTAGGGCAAAATCTGTAGGAGCAGTGTCTAAAAATGTGTTTGAAAAAATCGGCCTGATGGTGGCGCTATATGGGACAGATCCATGTTGATGACATGAGTGTAGACATACTGTGTACCGATTTGCGTGATTTTAGGGCAAAATCTGTAGGAGCAGTGACCAAAAATGTGTTTGGAAAAATCGGCCTGATGGTGGCGCTATATGGGACAGATCCATGTTGATGAGATGAGTGTAGACATACTGTGTACCGATTTGCGTGATTTTAGGGCAAAATCTGTAGGAGCAGTGACCTAAAATGTGTTGGGCCTGATGGTGGCGCTATATGGGACAGATTCATGTTGATGGCTCTTTTGCCGCCGCCGAGGCGGACGTGTGGGTACCGGCCCTGGCTCTCCCGGTCGCTCCTAGCCCGAGTTACGGCATTTGGTCATTTTTGCACTTTTTGGGGGGTCCCTGGGGGTCCCTGGAGCTCCGGGGGTCTCTGGAGGGGTGGATGTTGTGTATTGGCAGGCAAGGAGTGTATGTGCAAAGTTTGGCATGTCTTGGGGCAACGGTGGCGGAGATATGAGTTGGGGAAAAGTGTGACATGACGGACAGACTAACTGACAGACTGACTGATTGACAGACAGCCGGTGGAGGTTTTGGTAGTAAATGCGACCTGACGGTCGCAATCACATTGCTATCTGCTGCCTTGTGTTAGCAATGGCAGATAGAGTCTAGCTGAGCTAGGCTGTAAATCCATCATTTGTCTGATGTTTCCAGGGGCGTCACAAGGGGGGGGAGTGGGACTGAGTAACAAAGGCCCAAGGTGGAGGGGCCTGTAATTATTTTAAACTTTAGCTATTGAAAAATAAGCTACAAGCTCGCTCACAAGCTACAGGCTCGCAGTGTGGCACTCGGTGCAGCGCTGTGAGTTTGTAAATCTGCTATTTTAAAAATATATATTTTTTAAGCGAACATTTGTAATTCAAATTTTGCTTCTGGGGGGTCCTTGGAACTAAATATTTTGAGGTGGGGGTCTGTGGCCAAATACATATCATTTTGGGGGTCCTTCACATGAAAAAGTTTGAGCACCACTGACATAGAAACATATGTTTTTCAAAAATAGCAGATCTACAAGCTCGAAGCGCGGCTATTTTTCAATAGTTAAAGTACCCAGGGCCCAGAATTTGGTGCAACACCCCTGGATGTTTCATTGTGGTTAAACCTACATTAGGGTGGCTCCCCCTGCTGGCAAGGGTGTGGATACAGTACTGTGTATAACATTATACATTTATAATAAATTATCATTAACCTTAAAAGTGCCTAAAGAAGTGGTTCTAAATGTGTGGTCCAGGGACCCCCAGGGGTCACTGAGGGGGTTCCAGGGGTCCCACAGCAATGTTTTTTTTTAATAGACAATTCTTCACACACACACACACACACACACACACACACACACACACACACACACACACACACACACACACACACACACACTCAATTCACCTAGGCAAAACTGAATGTATCCTCTTTGGATCTAGTCAGAAACTCAGCCTAGTTGAGAACTTCACAATTAAAGTAGGTGACACTGTGATAGAAAGAAAAAACCACATCTGCTACCTGGGTTTCATCCTGGAGGCTAACCTATCCAGTGAAAAAATGACCACCAAGGTAATCAATAAAGTCAATCAACGAATTCGCTTCTTGCAAAGAGTTGCCCCACTGATCAATATTAAATCCCGAAAGACACTAGGAGGTGCTCTTATTGGGCCCCTCATTGATTACGGAGTCCTTGTCTGGTATCGCGACGACCCAGCTGCCTTAAAGCTAAAGCTCCAAACAGCCCAAAACAAACTAATTAGGGTTGTGCTTGGTCTCCCTCCTCTGACCCACCTTACCGAGCATCACCACGAAAGCGTGGGGTGGCTCAAAGTAGCTGACAGAGTACAGCATCTTGCAATGGGCCTGGTGTACAAGATACACTACACCTCCAAGATTCCCATGTACCTGACAAACTACTTCTTAAAGGTCAAGGATGTTCACGATCATAACACCAGAGGCAGCTCCACTAATCATCATCAGCGTAGATTTAACACTAAACAAGGCGCTAACTCGTTCTCCTGCTATACCATCAACATGTGGAACGCCCTTCCACAAGCCCTAAAGGAGAGCAAATCCCTAGCCTCCTTCAAAATTGGTATGAAAAGTCACCTTCAGACAGCAGCTACCCGTGACTTGTAAATAGACTAAGCCCCCATGCTCCCCCCCCCCCTTTTTTCTTTGTATTCTGCCTTTTGTATTTGATGTTATGCTTTTGAAACTGATATTATCCTAGATAAAGTACTATGTTCTATCCGTCTGTCTTTCAATGTTATATGAGATACTTAAAGTGTGGTTCCTGTGGAAATAAGCCTCGGCTTTCTAGGATCTCCTTTTAGTTGACCTTGTACCAGTGATTTGTACTGTCATGAAACTGTACTTTTTTCTATTGCAAACTTCTAATAAATTCTTCAATCAATCAAAACACACACACACACACACACACACACACACACACACACACACACACACACACACACACACACACACACCCACCACCACCACCACCACCACCACAACCCCATTTTACACTGTACCATCCGTCTGTCCCTATAAATAACAGTGCTTCTTACATAGGATAGAGCAGAAAACCACTGAACATGTTATTGTTTTGTGTATTTCCTTGATCGTAGAGCTTCTGCCCACCAGGTAACCTCATGTAAACTCTGTCTCCCACCTCCAGCTCCAGGATCATTCCATTAGATACATATTCCCAATAGCCAGCACCACCATTTAAACCGCTGTTGTATGCATAGTTATAAATGAGTAGATGTTCATTTTTATACATCTGGATGTACACAAAGGTTGATGACCACCAGTGAGCTGCAGTAAATCTGAACTGGTAAACTCCTCTCGACGCTGTTGTAAAAATACCTGAGAGAACAAACACACACACACACAAAGCATATAGATCTGATATTTTAAAAAACATTGTGACAAATTTGGAATAATCTTCAGATGGGGTCCACGGTCAATTTGGAGGTCCTTGACATGAAAATGTTTGAGAACCACTGATTTATATCATTGTAAATCATTTTTATCATTGTTAATTAAAACCAATGGCATTAAACTTCTCTCATCTCATCCTGCCTATTGGTTTAAATAAGAAACACACCTTAAATATGTATGTACTTGTATTACTGTAATATTTATTTAATGTCTGATAGATGCAAGTTGAGGAAAATAATTGATTCTATAACTTTAATTAACATGAATTAAACTTAACCCACCTGTAGTTGGATTGTATGCGTTGCCGATGTTAGTGATGACATTCTTGTAGACCAGAGTGGTGTCGGAACCAAATGGTCCAGTTTGTCCAGAAACACCCAAACCAACAGAAAAGGCCACCTTTGGTTTGTCTGTCAACACATATCATCATCACATTAGTTATAACATCAATAAAAGCATATATTTTACCATTAATTCAATACAGCAATCAAATGTATTAAATGTGTTGTCTTGCATGACAGCAGCTTACATCCAACTAGCCTACCACTTTCACTCTAATTACAATCTACCACTTTTCTCTAATTACAATCTAAAATATGAACCCTTGTTGTAAAAAAAATAAAGTTGTCCTTTAAGGAAGTTATGGTGCTAGAAAAACAGAAAAATAAAATGACAAAGTCAGTGCGTACATGGGTATAACATGTGTGTCTGTCAACAGCATGCAATGAGAAACAAATATATGCAATATGCACAATAGGCCATAGAAACATAGAAGACTGAACTTGAGAGAATTGTAAGATTTGTGAGATTGGCAATCGACTATTTTCACAACGAAGTATGTCAGGAAAAAAACTTTTAACATTTAATTACTAAACAAAGTGTAATACTAGCCTTGTAAACCGCACACTTCCGGAAAACATTCGGTGGTTTACTAGGCTATGTTTAATATATACCTGCATTGTGTCTCTTGAGCTCCTCCAGTTCACTCTCAGTGGCGTTGAGCCTCATTTCTAGGCTGGCCAGCTGAGCAAGGAGGGCTGAAATCATTCCATTAGTGTTAAATCAATCATACTCATCATTCACATTCAAACTAAATTTGAGTGGATATTTGTCGATTTTGTCATTATATGTGGATCAAATATTAATTCATTTTCAAAACATTATCTATTTTTAATAAATAAAATAAAAAATATATACTGAATGTTTAAATTACCTTCCTCCATCTTTGGGCCCCCCTTGACAGACACTGCAGAGAAATATTAAAGAAAAAGTTACACAAACTGTTAAACATAAAGAAGAAGGAGAAGAAGAAGAAGAAGAAAAAGAAGAAGAAGAAGAAGTAGAAAAAACATCTCTGCCTTTACTTCTTCACAGTAAGATTTTTCAGGGGGAAAAAATGATCCCAAACTAAATTTTGGCACTAGTTAAGCTATAGGTTTTACAAATAAGTATTTGTTCTGCAGATGGCTTATGAAACTATGCTCATATTTTGACAATAGCTTCTTCTTCTTTTTTTCCATGTTATGGGAGGAAACTGATGACAAAAAGATACAATAAGAGAGACCTTACAGAAGTGGTGGAACTATGATGAAAATTGTTGATGATGTCATAAATGTCATGTGTGATCTATTCCTATGAAATTGATGGCATGCATGTGCAAATAAAACTAGACCAGGTCAACCTGGTTGTGCCAGACCCCCTGTCTGTCATCATCATTTATGACATCATGCCTTTTGTAGGCATGTCATCATCATGTCATCATCATATATACCCTTTATATAGAAAACCAGGACAGACAGACCGACATTTGCTTATGTAGGCCTACCCATTTCATGGGTCTGGCAAACAAACGTAATACTTCCTATGGTTAATATGAGCATCAAATCAATATTTCAAATGTGTTTGTGGTTTTTGCCAGACCCATGAAATGGGTAGGCCTACATAAGCAAATGTCGGTCTGTCCGGGTTTTCTATATAAAGGGTATATATGATGATGACATGATGATGACATGCCTACAAAAGGCATGATGTCATAAATGATGATGACAGACAGGGGGTCTGGCACAACCAGGTTGACCTGGTCTAGTTTCTTTTGCACATGCATTCCATAGGGATAGATCACACATGACATTTATGACATCATCAACTTGCGACATGCATTTCCCCTATTGAGTGAAAGATTCGCTATTTCTAGAAGAAATACAATAATTGAGGTGTTTTTAATTTTACACTGTAGTTATAGAGGACAATTATAATGTATTAAGGCATATTTGTCGTATTAGCCATGCAGGGATCCTTTTAAAAAGCCTTTACAGGGTCTGATTTGTAGGCTCTTCTTCTGAAATGGTGAAAGAATGCTTGTAATTTGGTACTTAATTCCCTTCTAATATGACACGCTATGATGCCAGGTTGGGATTTGAACATTGATGACATCACACGTGTTATTGAGTGGTGATTGGTGAATACTTACCGTGAACTCCAATTGTGATTCCAGCCAATAGGAGGAGACCTAGCAGACCCACAGCGACCGCAGGTAGCCAGGAGCTGCACTTCCTCTCCAACAACACCGAGGTGACTGTGGACACCAAGCACAGTGTAACAGTTAGCTGTGTGTGTGTGTGTGTGTGTGTGTGTGTGTGTGTGTGTGTGTGTGTGTGTGTGTGTGTGTGTGTGTGTGTGTGTGTGTGTTGTTTTCTTGTTTAATTTCCTTTCTCACTTGCCTCCTTCTTCATTTTCTTTTTTTCATGAAGGTAATTGAACATGGCCTGAAACATGTCCCTGCTCTGTTCTATACTGTACTTATATGTGTAAATAAACACCAGCCTATAACAGTTGCAAGTGTTTACTCAGACGAACACAACAAACGTTCTTGTGTGTATCCTTTTGACCGATGAATGCACTTGTATTCGCATGAGTCACATTTAATGCTACATGATGATTTTGATAACATCTCTTACCAGACTGCAGGGGAGAACAGGGTAAGATGAACCACTTTGTGCTTATGTTGCCCTGGAAGCAAGAAAAAGTGAGATGGCAGTAAATTCAAAACATCTAGACATATTTCAGGATGTCTGCTATCATTTGAAATTATAAGTAAGTGTCTATGACAAAGGACCATAAAATATGACTTATTAAAATAAAGTGGTCTTTTGGTTCAACTTGCCCCAGGTGAGGGGTAAGTTGATCCAAGTAAAGGGGTAAGTTGACCCATGTGATATTCTAAACTTTAACAATTTAAACTTGAACAAAGAATGTATGTACTTATCAGAAATATTTTAATATCACATTTCCCTTTTGCAAATAGTCTTATTTCCTTTCTTATGGTTATTTAAACCGTAAGAAAAACTATTAAAACCAATTAAATTAAGTTTGTTATTCAGAACCTTTTAATATTTGCAATTATTAATATTATATTAAAAACGTCTCTTAAATTAATGTATTCATCAAAATGAAAGCATCATTCAGCATAATTTGAGTAGCAAAGTATGAATGGTGATTCACATAGTTCAATTTACCCAAAGGCATTTGGTTCATCTTGCCCCACGGCCACCATTTTGAGAAAAACTGGCTAGCTTAATGCTTAAGGCTCATCTTTAGCTAAATGTATAAATATTAGGGCTGGGATGCGATTAAAAATTTTAATCTAATTAATTACAGGCTCTGTGATTAATTAATCGCAATTAATCGCATTTTAATCGCACATCGATATTTGACCCGAGAAGCATTTTTTTTCAAGTAAAACACATTTTGTTGTACGAGTGAGTTTTTTAAATCTAAATTTCTCATTCACTGGGCCAAGCAAAGTGCTCTGATAGGCTACTTCTCCCTTTGCATTTGTTGTCTCTTCTTGTTTGGTGCATCGCTATGATCGGTATGCCCGAAACTGGTTCTGTGGTGCAAAAACTAAGTGCGATTAAAATGCGTTAATTTTTTTAATCGCGTTAATTTTCTGTAATTAATTAATCGCAATTAATCAGTTAAAGTCCCAGCCATAATAAATATATAAGTTTAGACCTGGGTACATTTGCTTTAACATAAAAATCATTATACCATAAAAGTAAAAAATGTACTTCGATCAGCAAAAAACACTTTTTGTGGTAGAAATATGCTTTCCACTTTGCCCATGTGTCTGTCAACTTCACAGCCAGGTAGAAATGATGTTTGCGTTCTTATTTTAAGGTCAAATGACAACTCGTGTGTATAGTTTTAAAGATAAAGGGGGTGGTTCATCTTACCCCGTTCTCCCCTATCTGTTGTGGCTGCTGATCCTGAGATGAAGTGTTGTCCACATTACCATAGATCGCATCGCCTTCCTCTTCCATCTCAATGTCTTCAGAGTGAAAAGCCACGGACATTTCTACCTTTATGACTGAGGTTCTAAAGCTATACAGTTCACTTCTTTGCTTTTACAACTAGATTCTAAATACGGTCCACTTCTCTACTCACGCTGAATAAAAGTGATGTATCATCTCTCTTAAGTCGTTGTCTCTCTTCCTCTTTCTCGTGCGTTCCTTATTTATTTGAATTATTACAAATACATCTTGTGTAATAGTCACTATGTTGTCAAACTGGGGGGAAACAACTGTGAAAAAAGCACCTGCTACAAAGGTGATATTCATGTAATGTAAAAGTTACCCAATGCATTACACACATAGAATGTTGTTTATTGAATTTCATAATAAATTTCCTTAGAATCTGTGTATTGTAAACATGGTATTAAATCCTTAGGTTATTTACAGTGGAAACCTTTGCCTAAAGGCCAGTCCACTCCAATGTTTCGCAACGCAACAAGTTGCAACTGCAATACTTGCAACCTTTTTGCAACCATTTCCCCAAAGGCATTGGGCTGTCGGGGGTGTGCGTGTGTGCGTGTGTGCGTGTGTGTGTGTGCGTGCGTGCGTGTGCACGTGTGGTTGAGTAGAGATGAGTGACAGACTGACTAGCAGCTGGTGTGTGAGTGAGTGTGAGTGGTGACTTCTGTTCCTCCTAACCAGCCTCCAATAGTAACTAGTCCTCTGTGTTTTCACTGTTTGAACCTGTTTACACCGCTCTCCATTCCGACATGTCGCCACTCCAACATTGACTTCTTATTGTCGGAGTGGCAACACTTCATAGAGGTTAGGTTTAGGGTTAGGGTTGGGTATAGGGTTAGTGTCGTAATGGAGACATGTCGTAATGGAGACATGTCGGAATGGAGACCTGCAACCGTTTACACCATCTGACTTACCTTTTCTGAAAAAGGAATAGGCCTATTTATTCTTTGGGGGGAAAAAAAATCATGTTGTCCATATCGGGTGGAAACCTTGTAGGCCTATGTCCAAAACTGTTACTTTTCAGGATTCAAATAAAAAAACAGAAGTAGCAGATCTGCTACTTTAGATACTCTTGTGTGATGATGATCAGGTAGGGCGCTAATTAAAAAAACAAGACAAATAAACAAGAGGTTTCTGTTTTACAGCAAAGATATAACAACTACAATGACACAAAGATGCTTTCCAGGATTTTTTTAAAGGTATGGCAACAACGTGCAGTAGGCCTATAGACTTTACAGGTCAAAATGGGGTAAATTTGGCAGCGTTAGCATGGGTTATATAAGAGAGGTGGCATCTCTTTTGTTTTATTTGTTTGGTCATGTGTGATTGATTGAGTGAAAACTTTATTATTAGTCAGAAATGTAAACAGCACGAGGTACAGTCAGACATTAACACACAAAAGAAGTCCTGGGGACTTGTTTCCATTGTGGTCCAGTAAGATTTTTGTACTTTTATTTGTGTTAAAGATAAGCATAGGATGTTTGTTTCTGATTACGACTTTATGTTTTACCCAAGCTAAGAGACATACATACGTGCATACACTCCAATAGAAGCACCATTTAACAACACAAACCCTAGTGTCCCTATTTGTCATAATAATAAAGAGAAAAATAAACTATTTAGGCTACAGGCTCACAAGATGTCTCATGGTGACACATTACTGTGGACATTCTCAGGGATCACTGTGGACTTGGATCAGATCTTTCTTTCTTTCTTTCTTTCTTTCTTTCTTTCTTTCTTGCCTGTACTGAACGACTAGATATGAAATTGACCATGTGTATTCGCAGGCTGACTAATTAATGAATCCTTTCATTTGTTCATTGCTTTTCTGTGATGTAAGTTTATCAGAAAATGAGTTGCTCTGACAAAGTGTCTCAGAGCAAATGTCAGCCCCCCAGCCCCAGCAAGCTTCCTCCCGGCAGCACTGCTTCCTCCTGCCACAAGGAGGAAGAGTATGATGACTGGAGCAACAGAAAAGCAGTCCTGACCCAAACACACACAAAAGGAAGGGATGAGTGAAAAGAATTGTGAAAATACCTGATCTACAAATTGTAGATCGGCTATCTATCAGTCCTGATCAGATTTGATTACAAACCGTGACAAATCCAAACATTTGAAAACAGCGGCTGCCGTTTTTGTCAAGGTGTGCCCACTGCCCAATATAGGAATAGGCTAGTACACAGTCAAATCCTCACTGTCAATTGAACTCTAACTCTGACTGCATGGGTCCATTTGGGGCTGCCATAGTTAAATTAACACTGAGGATTGTACTGTGCACTGTAAACTGTATATGGCCTGAGAAAGCGTAGCAAATTAGAACTATTTCTGTAACCACAGCTGTCTCCTGCCCTCAGAGAAGCAGATTCTTCCTAGTAATGCTAATATATATATAGGCCTATATATCAACATGCTAAAATATATCAAAGAAAATGTATTATTGATCTCCTCTTCTTTTCAAACAACCAGGAAATACATCATAACAGCCATAAAGCCTAGGTTACTTAAAGAAGAGCTGGGCAGGTGCGCGCACGCACACACACACACACACACACACACACACACACACACACACACACACACACACACACACGCACACGCACACACACACGCTCTCACACACACACACACACACACACACACACACACACACACACACACACACACACACACACACACACACACACACACACACTAGCAGGGTGACATAACAGTGTGCAAAGGTGAATCAGATTATGCTCTCTCTCTTTCTTTCTCTCCCACTGTCTGTCTGTCTGTCTGTCTGTCTGTCTGTCTGTCTGTCTGTTTGCCTCTCTCTCACACACACACACACACACACACACACACACACACACACACACACACACACACACACACACACACACACACACACACTCACAATCTGTCCTGTTGCTTGGGATCAGCGGCAGACGCAACACGGTGAGTACGTCACATGTAGGACTTCTGACCCTCTTCAGTCGCTTTTTAATTTGAAGGTTCTCCATACTTTGATCGAATTTGGTTCCATTTGTACACTATACATTTATAGTGGGTCACCAATTCAAGAGAGAACCCATTTATCAGCTGCAATTAGTTTCTTCACTTTTAATTTCAGTATTTTCAGTGTATTTATCCTGTATCCTGCATGAGTTTTCTCTCGTTTGGATGAAATTGGTATCCCAACCTGAAAGCATATTGTGTTTACAAAAGAGCTGAAGAGGCTGAACAGACACTATATCCATGCTTAAAACCCTTGTATTCACAAGCCTTTGAGTTGCCTTGCTTGGGTTGCCTTGCTGCTGTTAATGTTTTTTCTACTGTCTTTTACTGTGTCTGTGTGAGTTGTTTTATCATTAACTGTTTTGTATTTCAGTTTTCTCTTTTCTGACCTTTGAAGCATTTTGGTACAAAGTGAGTTGTTTTTAAATGTGCAATGTAAATAAAATAGATTTGATTTGATTTGATTTGATATTTTGCTATAAGAATATATGAGCTTCTGCATGTGTAATATTGAGCTTTTAACAAAAATATATCACTTACTTTAATTCGGACTCATTAAAGGTATATTCAGTGATTGTATTTCATTCAAATAAAAATATAATTTTTACATTTTCCATTCATTCTCCTCACTAGAATGTGTGCTGCTGACCATATAAGGACTTCCACCATGGCCCGTGTTACGAGCATAGCTAGATTCGGTTTTCAGAGGTGGCCAGCCAGTCCTCGACCAATCAGGGTAGAGTATGGCCGTAGTTATGTTATGATGTTTAGTTATGATGGTCAAAATAGAAGTTTTGAGAACTACAGTCGCTCTGAATTAAGAACGTCTGCTAAATGCCTAGATTGTACTGAACTCCTAAAATGCCACAGTCTCGTAGTAAATCAGTATCATACATATCCTGAAGCTGGAGACGTAGGCCTACCGATATTCAGTGATTGGGTCTAATGATCAAAACGAGAACATTATAATGGTCTAAACAATCTATAAAAAACTAAACATTTCCACGCTGTAAGGCCAGTAAGGAACAAGATGACCCCCGGCCACTTTCATTATCACTGAATATACCTTTAAACGTGTATTCATGAATGTGGCAATGCTGTGCCATTGCAAAACCGCAGGAACCAAATAAAAATATTTGAGAGACCCAGGAGATGTACCGGTATACAGTACCTGTATACATGTAGCAGCATGTAAAATGGTGTTGTATTCAACCATAATATAATGGTCACATATTTTCTGCATGTGCTGTAGCATTGAAAAGGTGAATATGCGCTAAATAAGCCTGTAAACCGGTGTGTGTGTGTGTGTGTGTGTGTGTGCGTGCGTGCGTGCGTGCGTGCGTGCGTGTGGATGGTATATTACTGTAATTGATGTTTCTGTCATTGTAAGGTAGGTATATCAAGGAATAGTGAGGAGACATCCAGTACCTCCTGCTTCTCTGACAGCTCGTCATCAAACCGTCCCACCTTGGCGTCTTTGCACAACATCTTGTGACACCACAGCCATGGATCTCAGCGGCATGAGGAAGAAATACAAAGGAGACGAGGAATGCTTCGAGGAGAATCAGCTCGTTTCTCTGGACCCGATCAGGCAGTTTGGCGACTGGTTTGAGCGAGCCACGCGGTGCCCCGACATCGGACAGCCAAATGCCATGTGCATCGCCACAGCTACCAGGGACGGGCGCCCCTCCGCTCGCATGGTGCTGTTGAAAAATTACAGCGGCGAGGGCTTCCGCTTCTTCACCAACTATGAGAGTCGCAAGGGAGGCGAGCTGGAGAGCAACCCTTACGCGTGTCTCTGCTTTTACTGGGAACCCCTGAACAGACAGGTTCGCATCGAGGGCTTCGTGGAGCGCATCCCTTACCAGAGTTCCTGTGATTATTTCCACTCCCGGCCCAAGAGCAGCCAGATCGGGGCCGTCGTCAGCCGACAAAGCACCCCGGTCCCTAACAGAGATTACCTGAGTCAAAGAAACGCAGAGCTGGAGGAACGGTACAAGGACACAGAGGTGCCCAAGCCTGACTATTGGGGCGGCTACATTGTAAAGCCGTACTATATAGAGTTCTGGCAGGGTCAGACCAACAGGCTCCATGACCGCATCGTTTTCACAAAGCCCACGAATGGAGAGGCGATGCTGGGGGAGTTTCAGCATCCTGCAGAGGGTGGCTGGGTGTACCAGCGACTCTCCCCTTGATCATGAGTCTGTGAGTTTTAAAGCTCCACCCCTCCCTAAAGCACCACCCCTCCCTAAAGCACCATCCCTACCTAAGCACCACCCCTCCCTGAAGCACCGCCCCTCCCTAGAGCACCACCCCTCCCTAAAGCACCACCCCTCCCTAAAGCACCATCCCTACCTAAAGCACCACCCCTCCCTAAAGCACCATCCCTACCTAAAGCACCACCCCTCCCTGAAGCAACATCCCTACCTAAAGCGCCACCCCTCCCTGAAGCACCACCCCTCCCTGAAGCACCATCCCTACCTAAAGCACCACCCCTCCCTAGAGTGTGGCATGTGTGTGTGTATACAATGCATACTGTATAATATAGTCATATTACTATTTGTTGTGGATGATATTTGCCTTTGTTCATATGGTTACAGCAATACAGAACATTTCTCACAGATTGACAAATCTATATATTTCCAGTGGCTATTATGGGTCTCATTTTGCATGATATGGCACCATTTGCTGCTACTACTGTTATTATTGATATTGTCATTGTTATGGTCATTATTATTTACTATCACTATAAATATTTTATTATTACAATAATTATCAACATTTCTATATTCGTTATTGTTATCATTATTATTGTTGTTGTTATGGAATATTGTCTTCATTGACACCTTAGTTTCTAAGCTTTAATGGGAGCTTTTAGGAAGGCCACTCGACAAGCACTTTTTTTCCCCTCCGGTTCATCATGTTTTGATTTTGTTCCTTTCCTTATAAAAGTATTGTTTTGTTTTGTTTTTCTCCTTCCATTTTTAGTTTTTAGTTTTTATGTGTAACTAAACGAAATGAACTACAATCACCTCTTTTCAGTGATGTGCAGAGGAGGGTGGATTCATCAGAAATAAGTGAGTCAGAATGCGCTGATTCAGACTGATGATGACATGCTTTGTGTTGTTGTTGTTGTTGTTGTTGTTGTTGACATGTCTCACGTGGTTGCATGCTCAAGTCAAGTTAAGTACATTAAAAATACCTTATTTAGTCATGAATTCTCTTGTCATACATTCATCATTTACTTTACTGCATTTATTTTACTGCAAGTGCAGACGTACTGTATGGACGTAGTGTGTTTAAAACTACAGCAGAAACAAGTTAAAATGGGTTCAAGATCATGAAATTACCCCAAAACTTGAATTGCATTACTAAACAATACAGTACATGTTTGGTATGTAGGCATATATTAGTCATTATATGTTTTAACGTTGTTATTCTCCCTCATTACATTGTAAAATGGCAATACATGAAATTAACCTCATGGTTGAATTATACGAAAAATATTCTTCAAACATGATTGAAGGTGCACTTGTTCAAAGGTTAAATTTTTCTACGATGGCGCCAGGGGCCATTTTGGATTTGGCAGTGTAAAAAGAATTGCGAGGGACCGGTGGGCTAAAGTCTTTACTTGCGCCAGCAGAGCGCTCAAGTACTACGTTCGGTGGCATATCTGTCGCGTATCTGTCTATGTTTACACCCATAGCCAATCAGGGACCACTGCATTCCTGGTGACGTCACCATCAGCCAATGAGGGACCAGCATTTGTAGTGATGTCAACAACAACAAATGCGACCTGATATATAAAAACAAGGCGCGCACTGCTGGCGCACAAGTAGGCCATACATGGCGCCACGAGTGCACAAGGAGCAAGTTGGCAACTCAGCGGAGTGCTAGTTTTTAAAAGGTTCATAGAATTCAAATCAATCGTCAACACATCTTGGACAGAGAATGGTCAGCAAAGTGCCTTTTGGAAGTCCTGCATACTACCAATACAAATGTTAGGGTAACACTTGCTATGCATCAATATATATGCATCTATAATGCATTATAAACATACTTTTCTACCACTTTTTGTGGTCACATGTTCAAATACTGGATTCTGATTGGCTTAAAACAGTGGTAAATCAGACAACCTGAGTTGGCACATGGACCCCGCCCACTGAAACAATTAATGATTGTAACTAAAGATCCTTGCAAGTTACAACTGTGTTTTCTTTCATTTATATGGTAAAAGTGGTAGAAAAGCAATTTACCATGAGAGGGAGTGGGTTGTTGGCTGATTTACCACTGTTTCAGGGTTGTGGCACGAGGCGAAATGGCTTACATAATACCAATGAAAATAGCCGATCTGCAAACTTCTTTTTTCTTTTTTTCTTTTTTGCATTTATATAGCGATTTTATCCAAAGCGCTTTACAAAGATTGTGCATTACCGGTACATTCATCCATTCACACACACATTCATACACCGATAGCGGAGTAAACATGCAAGGCACCAACCTGCTCATCGGGAGCCATTAGGGATTCAGAGTCTTGCTCAAGGACACTTTGACACCAACTCTGGGGGAGCCCGGGATCGAACTGGGAACCTCGCGGTTCCCTCACAAGCATGTTGTAGACATTTTATGTCAGAAATGTGCCACGCCCCCATTGGAGATTTTTATTTTCTCTCATCCAGATGGCCCTAATATGCCTTCGTATAATCATGAACGGAATTAGTGTCCATTACAAATACACAAAAAATACATATAACCTTAACCCTATAAACTCCACTCCACTCATGTGTGCCGGGAGCCAGATTAAATGGTAGGCTACAGCAATGGTTCTCAACCTGTGGGTCGGGACCCCCAGAGGGGTCCCCAAATTATTTGGGGGGGTCCAGATATTTCGCTAAATGTTAATATTGTCTCACTCAAGAGTAAACAGACGAACATACAGTAAGTTATCTGCACATTTCTAAAGTGACAATTTAAGGACTTTATAAGAACCTTTTTAGTACCTCTGGTCAAACATTGGTCAAATTGTCAAATATTAGAGGAAGAAATTGTGAAAATAGCCGATCTACTGTACATGCTTGTGAGGCGTTGTGAGCATGTAGATCAGCTATTTTCACAATGGAATAGATTGAGTCAAACTAAATGTTATGCCATTGCCAACGCTTACAATTCCAAGTGCTTGTGCAGGGTGGGTGGGTCCCCAGTTCAAATATGATTATTTTGGGGGTCGCGGCCTGAAAAGGTTGAGAACTACTGGGCTACAGTATACAGTATATATTTATTTGTATGTTTATTTGTGCGGGAAAGCACATATCTTCCGGGCACAGGTCTCCGCCAAGGCAGGCATCCTGGTAGCGCTATAATAGGCCAATGTGAAATGTGGCATGTGTTCTTTGCCAATCTTAAGCCTTTCACGGCAATCGGATGCTGCATGCATGATTTGAGGCATTGTGTTCCAAAAATGTGTTTTGCAAAGGTCTATACCTAATGGTGGCACTATAACAGGCCAATGTGAAAAGGTGGCATTTGTTCCTTGACCTAGTGGGAATATGTGTGGCAAAGTTAATGGTAATCACAAGCTGCGTTGATGATTTGAGGGATTTTGTTCAAAACAGAGCAATCCTGCAAACTTTGGAGCCAATATTAGCCAATTAGGATGAAATATGAATTATCATACAGAAAACAAGCCACATTACAAAAAAGAACACTTATAAACATTACTAAAAGGGTACAAACAGGAGAGAAAAAAACTACCTTAAAAAGTGTCTTGTTTTGACCTATATTGTAGGAGTATAGGCCTGTATTGTGCTGTCAGAAGGAGTAACCCTACATGTATAATAATCAAGTGGGGTTGTGTACTTTGTCAACCATTGATAAGATAGCACAGTTGCGTTCCCATAGCTACCAGACAGACAGTTTCACTTTCACTTGTAGGCCTATTTCTGGGAAATGGCATGATCTGCTGTAAAGCACATGCTCTCTCTCTCTCTCTCTCTCTCTCTCTCTCTCTCTCTCTCTCTCTCTCTCTCTCTCTCTCTCTCTATCTCTCTCTACCTCTCTTTTCTCGCCCGCTTTAAGAGGCTGCACAGAGCAGCACAGCTCACAATCTGTCCTGTTGTTTGGGAGCAGCGACCAACTCAACACGGTGAGTCACATACAGGACTTATAATACACTGCTTTAGTGGCTTTTTCATTTTTGTACAAATTGAACCAAATGGAATGTTGTACCTGTAAGGGTCCATTTGTTCACTCTCAGAGTTACAGACCACTATTAAGGGTCCATTTGACCCCTCAAGGACCCCTGAATTGTGAAAACAGTATATGACATTGTGTGTGTGTGTGTGTGTGTGTGTGTGTGTGTGTGTGTGTGTGTGTGTGTGTGTGTGTGTGTGTGTGTGTGTGTGTGTGTGTGTGTGTGTATGTACACACAAATGCACAATATGAAGAAAATGTTCTTATGATTTATTTTTACTCACTGACCGTACTTTAGGCCTAACTAGAATTTGACTAACTCTCCCTTGTAGTCTTAGGCTTAGGCTGTACTGTATTTCCCCAGGTGTACTGTTGAATCTAGTAATAATGGGTGTGTTATTTGTTCCCAATGATTATATTGTGTACTTTGTGCAGCAGTGATTATGGTCCAAAGAACATTTTGCATACAACTTTATTACCCAGCATTATGGTGATTTCTGATCAGCCTGAGAAGAGTTATTTTTTTGTAAAAAAAATAAATAAATGTAAAGCTCTGTATTATGATAATAATCATTGCTTTAAAAAAGTATTTGTTCAGTAACAAACATTTTCAGGGGGGTCAACAATGTCATCCATTCAGGAGAGAGAACCTTCCAATTTCACTTGTTTATCCTGTATTCTGCATGAGTTCTCTCTAGTGGATGAAATTGGTATCCCAACCTGAAAATGTTGTTTACTAAAGAGCTTCAGAGATGAGGAGACCCCCAGTTAATGAAAAGACACTCAACAATGATTGCTATCAGAATAGAGGCGTTTAACACTTATTTGATCAAACAATATACGAACGTTCACAATGATGCATTGTGAGCTTGCTGATCGTCTATTTTCATATCATACAGATCCATCTAAAAAATTAATATTGTGTGCATTTTCTTCAAAGTTTCATATATTTCTTGGAACTTTGATATATTCTAGATATTGCACATGCAGTGAATTATTCCAAACCTTTTTTGTTAAAATGTTGATGGCACACAGCTCATGAATATCAAATTCCATATTTCAAAATATTACAATATTACACAAGAGACCACTCAAAACATGGATTTATAATTGAGAAATGTCAACCTTCTGAAGTCAGAGTTGCTTGACGTCCAGTGGGAAATATCTGTAGTCAGTTATGATTTGGGGTGCTATGGCATATTTTTTAAGATGGATCTGTATATGGTTAAGAAAATGTCCCCTCTTTTTTCTTTTTACAATATGTATTGTACACAAGAATATGAACCATTGTAGACCAGTTCAGAATCTTTGCAAACAAACATTTACAGCAGGGTGGTAATTCCGTGTAGAATGTCTATGCAAGTCTACACAGTATAAAATACAGTATCCAGGGAACATTAAAAACTAGTTTGTCCACCTGGCGATTTATGGAACAAAATAATATATTTCTAATTGTCAATAACATCATCAGTGTTGCGTTCTTCCAGATATAAGGTTAATGAATAATACTGCTCCAATGGTATTATCTAGCCGGAAATACATTTTTGTTGTGGTGATGTCATGGTGATTTTGTCTATTTTCTCTGTCTCAAGGTGTGAATGAAAAACAATCTGGATTGGAGGTGAAAGCCACATTTAACAGCAACACTGAGATACCTCACCTTAGTAACAGGTACAGTATGAAGCCTGAATTATTATCATGGCATGCATTAAAAATGTAATACTGATTATTCACCTAGAGATCCAGGCTCTCTGTAGTTAGTTGGTACACAAAACAACAAGGCCATATCGTTGCATCAAACGTCTTATGCATGGTCACATGTTCCCTGTGTCTATTCTTTTATACGGTCTATATTTGTGAACTTGTAGATCTGCTATTATTGCAACAGTTTTTAACAAAAAAACAGAAAAACTATTTCAAGTGGTTGTACTCCTTTTTTTCTCTCCCATCCAGGTGTCAACTTTGTCATCTTCCTCTTTACTTGGGGGACACGTGAACTAAATGGGGAACGTGGTCACTGAGACCTTGGACAGCATCCCAGTCGTGGGGCATGTCAAAGGTGTCGTTCACAATATCGCCGGAGATCACAAAGGGGCGATGAAAGCCTACCTGGCCTCCAGCAGGAGTATGGTGCTCCTTGCTAGTGCGGTGGTGGCGGGCCCAGCGGGGGCAGCAACAGTGGGGGTGGTGACAGACTCGCTGGTGTCTGTCGTGACAAACAAAGCAGTCGGATTCGTCAGAAATGTCGAGAGAATCGGTGAGGCGGACAGTCTGGGAGAAGCACTCGTTGGGGTGGGGAAGATGGGCCTGGACATCGGGCTGGACCCTTCCAGTGACGCAGAGGCTGCTGGGGGAACGCCCCGGTCAGTCGGCAAACAAGCACTGAAATCTACCTCGAAGACAGTAGCAAAACAAGTCGCAAAGAAGGTTGCGGTAAACCAAATAGTGAAATCTGTCACTGACGTGACTCTCGATCCATCGCGTGAAAGGTCCAAACCGTTCAGTGACACAGAATCAGAATCATACCTGCACACTTTCAAAATCATGCCAGCAGACATTCAGACAGATTCAGCTGTAAGGTCTAGACCTAATGGTGGCAACAAAAAGACAAATAGTGGCAACACGTCCAGTCAGGCAGGTTCAGGTGAAAGGTCCAGTGAGTCAGACAGTGGATTCGCTCAATCATCTTCAGATAGCGGTACAACCATGAGTTCATACATATCCAGTGATTGGGATGATGATGAGGACTCATTTGACTCGTCTGACGATAAAGTAGATTTAACTCAAGTTAAACATGGGTATATCTATTTTTTCCGTTGCGAAGGTGGATTTTACAAAGTTGGCTTGACAAAGAGGGACATAGAGCTTAGGCTTAACGAACACAAGAGAAAAGAAAACCCAGCGCTAAGACCAAGACAAGATGAAATCATTCAAGTCTTTGCATGTGATGATGTGTGGCTAGCTGAGACAACGATCCTCCAAATAGCTGAAAATACAAGAATTGACGGAACTGAATATTTGAGCGAGAATATTGAAAGTGTTATCAAAAGCGTTGTCGCAGAAGTCAACTCACAGCAAGAGTCACAATTGCAAATCTCATATTATATATTAAATGCTGAAAACAAGATCGTGAAAGTTAATAACAAGTTGCAGATCTTTGTCAATACCCACACTGGCAGCACCATCACCCTTGAGGTCAAGCTAAGCGATACCATTGAGAGCGTGAAGGCTAAAATCCAGGACAAGATAGGCATTCCCCCTGAAGAGCAGAATTTGATCTTTGCTGGCAAGCCACTGGAAGATGACCACACCCTGCTTCAATACAACATCCAGAACTTATCCACCCTCCACCTGGTGCTGCGTCTGAGGGGAGGACAGTAAATAATTCCAAACGAGGAGTCCACACTCCATCTATTATTATTTCAAAACATAAAAAAAAAACATTCCCCCAAAAGATTACAGTAATTTCATGAAGAAATCAATGAAATGCGCTTTTATTCATTGTACTGTTTTTAAACATTGAATATTGGAACATTTACATTAAAAAACTAATTTCAGGGGCGCCCGCTGGCCTGGTGGTCAAGGCGCATACCACATACTAGGCTATGATGTCTGCTGGCATCGCTGGTTCCATTCCCGATCTGGACGACCTTTGCCACATGCCATTCCCCATCTCTCTCCTCATTTCCTGTCAGTCTACTGTCCTATCGAATAAAGGCATAAAATGCTATTATTATCATTGTGACAGTCTTACTACTACAGTAATACTAGTTGTGTATGCAAAAAAAGAAAAACTGTTCTACATTGTCTACTGCCTCCCTCTTCATATTTGTATGCATGCATCCAAATATATGCTTTATTATACTGATATCACTTTATTGATGTAGGGTATGTAAAAGGTATACATAATCAAAATGTTTATTAAATTAATTCATGTAAATGTTTAGTTATTTACTGTCCCAAATAAATGTGTAAAATAGGAAGAATGATTATGTAAAGTGAAAGTGTGTGGCTCCTTTAATGTTTTTTTTTCTTTCTTTCTTTCTTTCTTTTATACAGGAGGCAGTTGTCTTGTTTGGCTACATTTAGACAATAAACCCTTTTGTAAATCCCGCCCCATTCTGCCCTGTTACTATGATGGGACATTAACCCTGGGCAGATTGTTTTTATAGTGGAAGTGGATGGGATTTTTTTCCCCTTCATAGCCTCATTACAGCTATATAAAGTACCAAAGGAAAAACACCTAGGTGATATTAATAAAAAGGGAAGACAAAGGTACAGTAGTTACATTGCAAAACATGGGGTTTACCCGAAAATATATGTTTTAATGTGTTTAATCCCAGTGGGACAGAATCCTCTTTGCAGATTCTTTTATAGTGGAAGTGGATGGGATTTTTTTTCCCTTCATAGCCTCATTACAGCTATATAAAGTACCACAAAAAACACATCTACGTGATATTAATAAAAAGGGAAGAAAAAGGTACAGTAATTACATAGCAAAACAGTAGTTTTCCCCCGAAAAATAAATGTTTTAATTAGTTTAATCCTCTGGATCAGAGATAGAAAGAGAAGCGCATTGCATCTTGGGTACTAGGAAGAGGACAGAGAGAATGTTTCTCCTCACATAATAGGCTGGCTTTTCGTAATTCTGCCCATTTAAATTATATGTACCCAATCGTGACTCTTAGACCATTGATAAGGTACATGTGAACTAGTTTGTTGAAGCTTATTCGTTATGATGAGCGAGATCGCTTGACGCTTGCCGTCGCTATCACCGTACCGGCCGATCTCCGTGTCGCGCACTGCGGACAGTTTTTGAAAGCCTGAAGCAACATTCTCCACTGCACAAACTCCACCCCCGATAGCAAAAAGTGAATGTTTTTTTCTGGTTGGCCAGTCAGGGAGTCTCAGGGACCAATCAGAAGGCTGACAAACGGTCTATTCTACATGAATTAAGATGTGTCTTTTCATAAAAAAAAGTATGATCAAAAGTGTGATTAAAGCATCACTACTAAAATAAATGTACCAATATAAACCCCACGTTCTTGCAGTATCAAAGTGTTATTGGAGGTAAACAACCCAGTTGTATTTGTACTTTAACTTAGTGAAAAATGCTTTAGGAGTTGCAAACTTGTACTTGCATTAGTCCACTGATTTTAAGGTTAGGATGAATAAGGAATTAGTTACTGTCAAATCATTAGTAAAATACCTAAGCTGCTCTCTAGAGAGGCATCAGGCAGCAGTGGATCAGGAAGTAGATAGAGTAGAGCGGCCGCTTGGAAACCATACGTTTCCCAGCATGATCCAGAGTTACTGTTTAAGTGTCCTTGAGCAAGATACTTAACCCCTTAATTGCTCCCGATGAGCAGGTTGGTTGTCTCGCATGGCTTTCTCAAGAATCGGTGTGTGAATGGGTGAATGTAATGCACCTTGGATAAAGGTACTATATAAATGGATATATATAGCATGGAAAATGTACAATCCTTCTGAGTGTCCATACAACGTGGACACACAGTCTCCTGTTTGATAATTTAAGATACTGTACAGATATTCTTATCTGAATCACTGGTAGCCAAGTATGTCGGATCTATCTGAACCTTCAGCAATAGATGTTTGCTCAGGGGATGAATTGAATATTTGTCCGTCCGATATACTGAACAATGTTTGCAGGTGCAGGATAGTGGGCAGAGCTCACATCAGTTCATGAAGGGACTCGTTAGTACCCGGACCGACTCAGCCCCAATTTGGGGTTGGGGGACCGATCACAGATCAGACACAGTATATTCTACTGTCAGAAAACAGAGCCATGCAGTAAGCCTTTTAGAAGGAGTAGGCCTATATTCTACTGTCAGAAACAACAGGCCTAGGGGACATGTGGCAGGTGGCACAGTTGGTAGTGCTGTCGCCTCACAGCTAGAAGGTCCTTGTTTTGATTCCCACCAGGGATTGATAATTAGCCCTATTCACGGCCCGCCCACTCAGCATCCCCCTGGTGCTGAAGTCACGTTTTGAAGGGTAAAACCATGCTAAAAGCCCATAGAGCTAACACAGAAATCGCAAATGTAATGCAATTTCCCAATAGTTAAGTATAAAATACGGCTAGCATGATCAAGAACACAAGATAGTAAAAGGCACAAAGCATTATAATTTACTTTACCGTTCGAAATAATGATTTGTTGGCTTTAAGTCCAGCTATTTCTGTATTAATTTCCCCTTCAAAACTGACATCAGCACCAGGAAGTTGCTGAGAAATTTGCTGAGTGGGCGGACCGTGAATAGGGCTAATTGGATGAGAAATGGGTTTCAAAGTCGTGGGATACAATTTTTTATTTTATATATTTTTTTTAAGAAAGAATAGGCCTGTACAAATATTCATTCATATTGGACAGCAACCCCACCCCCTGGCCCATCATCATCATCAGCTCCACCCCTCACCTGCTCCACTCAATCCCATACCTGCACTCACTCACACCTGAACTCACTTCGCTCATTTCCTGCTGACTATATAACCTGCCTTAATGCCTCAGTAAATGTTTGGCAGCAACGTAAGAACACCTCCTGAGCCCTGTCCTGGAGTCCCCTTCCTTGAATACCTTTTGGTTATGCCTCATTGAGTAAGTTGATGAATGATTCTATATAGGTTGCATTTGTTGGTTACTGGTAAATGTATAATCCTTACCTGTACACCTTAACTGTAGAGTTGGTCACTTTAGCATCCATGGCAATTTGGACCTATTGAATATTGGTGTTCTTATTGAATATGTGTACCTGTAACCTTGGTGTATTTATTGTTGAATGTTGGTTTTACTGTTGAATTGTGTAATGATTATATCTTATCTTGTTTGTTATAGAAATAAAAACCATGACCATGTTCAAATATATCAGCCTGGTCCTCCTCTTCAATGCTTCCTGAAAGAAGCCCCATGGAAGTGTTGAAAACACCTCACCAGCCCTAAACACCTAGCTCAACCTTTACTACAAGGCCTATATTCTACTGTCACAAAGAATAGGCATAATTTATTATGTTTATTTAGACGGGACAGTGCATATCAAAGTGTGAATATATCGGATTTAGCAAGAATGCACATTTCTACACACACACACACACACACACGCACACGCACACACACACAATTTGTTTTCGAAAGCAAGTATATACGGTACTAAAGGCTTAGGCTACTCTATTTCCCCAAGTGTATGTACTGTTGAATCTATTAATGGGTGAGTTATTTGATCACCAGTGATTATTGTGTACTTTGTGCAGCAGTGATTATGGTCCAAAGAACATTTTGCATTTTGTTCCATTCTGGCAAAGCATTTTTGCTTGGTACAGTAGTGTATATCGTATTCCCATTGAGCCCGATGCACTAACTGTCCTGTTTGGTTGCTCCGAAGCTTCTCTTTCTCTGCCGTACTCTGTCCAACAGACACTCATGCTTGGAACACTAGTAGCCAAAATAATTATTTTAACTGAATGGAAATCCTCTACTATACCTTGTTTCAACAGATGGCTTACAGAATTTGTGTCAATTATTCATTTGGAGAGGCTTCGATGCTTTAAGCAGGACAGTCATACTGCATTCGAGTTCATCTGGGGTCCTATTATGGCGCATCTGGACGTTTAGTCCATAATGGCTACATTAGTAGATGTCCATGTTTTCCAAGAGGTTGCTAACTTTTGTACTATTTATATGATTGGTGAATTACTCGTGTTTTGTACTTTTGTATTTTTTATTATGATGGGTGAATTACCCGTGTTTGACTTGTGTATGATAGTCTGGTGTGTTTGTGATGTCCTGTCTTTCAAAAAATCACAATAAAAGTTATTTGCAAAATGTTTTTTTTTTTTTTAAACAACTTTATTACGCATGCAGCATTTTGGTAATTTCTGATCAGTCTGAGAAGAGTTCTCTTTTAACTTTTCCGTTGTAATGTAAATGTAAAGCTCTGTAGTCTGATAATAATCATGCTTTAAAAAAAAGTATTTGTTCAGTAACAAACATTTTCAGGAGGGTCAACAATGACATCCATTCAGGAGAACCTTCCAATTTCACTTGTTTCACATGTATCCTGCATGGGTTTCTCTAGTGATTGGATGAAATTGGTATCCTGACCTGAAAATGTATTGTTTTTACTAAAGAGATTTAGAGATGCGGAACCCTCGGGACAACTCAACAATGATTGCGATCAGAATATATAGAGGCATTTAAAGGACAACTTTAGTTTTTTACAACAAGGGTTCATATTTTAGAATATAAAAGATGAGTGTTAAAAGTATTTAATTTACTTCTTTCTATTGTTTTAGAGATTCTTATGTCAGTGGTTGGGGGCATGCGTACAAGTGGCTAAATATGTAATTTTACACAGAATAAGCCCATTCCCAAGATACAACGCAACCTTTCATGGTTGGATGTGACTTATGGGGGCTAGAAGTGTTACTGTACATAGCAATAAAGAAACTGCTGGCCACTTGTACACACGCCCCCATGCGTACGCATGCCCCACATTTTAGCACGGTAAACGCGATAAAACAATAGAACGAAGCAAATGAAAACATTTTAACACTCACTTTTTCTTTTCTCTAATTACATTCTAAAATATGAACCCTTGTTGTAAAAAAAACAAAGTTGTCCTTTAACTTATTTTAACAAAACCTGTCAATATATGGAACAAAATCATATATTTCTAACTGTCAATAACAACATCATCAGTGTAGCGTTCTTCCAGATATAAGGTTAATGAATTATACTGGTCTAATGCCACGCTACCAGCGTTATCTACCTGGGAATACATGTTTGGTTGTGGTGATCTTATGGTGATTTGATCTACTGTATCTTGGCTCTGTCTAAAGGTGTGAACTAAAAACAAGCTGGATTGGAGGTGAAAGCCACGTTTGACTACAAAACTGAGATACCTCACCTTAGTAACAGGTACAGTATGAAGCCTGAATTCTTATCATAGCATGCATTAAAAATGTAATACTGATTTATTCACCTAGAGATCCAGGCTCTCTGTAGTTATTTGGGACACAAAACAAGGCCATATTGTTGCATCAAACGTCTTATGCATGGTCACATGTTCCCTGCGTCCATTCTATTATACAGTCTATATTTGTGAACTTGTAGATCTGCTATTATTGGAACAAATACATACAAATAAGTGAAAGGGAAAAGGAACAGTCTTGTACATTAAAAAAAGAAAAAGAAAAACAGAAAAACTATTTCAAGTGGTTGTACTCCTTTTTTTTCTCTCCCACCCAGGTGTCATCTTTGTCATTTTCATCTTTACTTACTTGGGGGACACGTGAACTAAATGGGGAACGTGGTCTCTGAGACCTTGGACAGCATCCCAGTCGTGGGGCATGTCAAAGGTGTTGTTCACAATATCGCCGGAGATCACGAAGGGGCGATGAAAGCCTACCTGGCCTCCAGCAGGAGTATGGTGCTCCTTGCTAGTGCGGTGGTGGCGGGCCCAGCGGGGGCAGCAACAGTGGGGGTGGTGACAGACTCGCTGGTGTCTGTCGTGACAAACAAAGCAGTCGGATTCGTCAGAAATGTCGAGAGAATGGGTGAGGCGGACAGTCTGGGAGAAGCACTCGTTGGGGTGGGGAAGATGGGCCTGGACATCGGGCTGGACCCTTCCAGTGACGCAGAGGCTGCTGGGGGAACGCCCCGGTCAGTCGGCAAACAAGCGCTGAAATCTACCTCGAAAACGGTAGCAAAACAAGTCGCGAAGAAGGTCGCGGTAAACCAGATAGTGAAATCTGTCACTGACGTGACTCTCGATCCATCGCGTAAAAGGTCCAAACCGTTCAGTGACACAGAATCAGAATCACACCAGCACACTTTCAAAATCATGCTAGCAGACATTCAGACAGAGTTAGCTATAAGGTCTAGACCTAACAGTGGCAACACTTCCAGTCCTCAATCATATTCACACCAATCATCATCAGATAGCAGTACAATCATAAGTTCATTCATATCCAGTGATTCGGTTGATGAGGAGGACCCGTCTGACGATAAAGTAGATTTAACTCAAGTTAAAAATGGCTACAGCTATTTTTTCCTTTGCGCAGGGGGATTATACAAAGTCGGCATGACCAAGAGGGCCATCGAAGATAGGCTTAATGAACACAAGAGGAATGAAAACCCAGAGCTAAGACCAAAACAAGACGACATAATTCAAGTCTTTGCGTGTGATGTGTGGCTAGCTGAGACAACAATCCTCCATAGAGCTGCCAATACAAGAATTAACGGAACTGAATATTTGCACGAGAATATTGAAATTATTATCAAAGGGGTTGTTGCAGAAGTCAACTCAAAGCAAGAGCCACAATTGCAAATCTCATATTATACATTAAATGCTGAAGACAAAATCGTGAAAGTTAAGTTTCAGATCTTTGTCAAGACCCTCACTGGCAAATACATCACCCTTTGGGTCGAGCCAAGCGATACCATTGAGAAAGTGAATGCTAAAATCCAGCACAAGATAGGCATTCCCCTATATCAGAGGTTGATCTTTGCAGGCAAGCAATTGGAAGATGGCCACACCCTGGCTTACTACAACATCCAGAAAGAATCCACCCTCCACCTGGTGCTGGGTCTGATGGGAGGACAGTAAATATTATATTACTAGTAAGACACCTGAGGGTGGAATGCGACCTCAGGGTGACATGCAACCTCGCCCTAAAGGGCGAGGTCGCGCCAATTCTTAACCATCTGGCCAACCACAGCGTTTCTCTGACGATTCTAGTTGTTGTCATTCTGGGGGGAGTTTGTTCATGTTTTTGTGAGGGTATCAACTCTAGGAGACACGGGGAGAACATGCAAACTCCACACAGAAAGGCCCTATCGCTCACACCATAGGTTGGGTTGGCGATAGGGCCTTTCTGTGTGGAGTTTGCCTAAACATGGAGATGTGGTACAGAAGGACTCATATATGGGCATAAAAAGTATGTCATGTGACATCACTTCCTGTACAGACAGTCAGACAGACAGCCATTGACTCCGACCTAACAATGGCTACTGTCTATGACGGTAGTTCCATATGACATATTGGACTAGACTATCTCCATATATAGTGTTATCCACATCTCCATGTTAGGACTCATATATGGGCATAAAAAGTATGTCATGTGACATCACTTCCTGTACAGACAGTCAGCCATTGACTCCGGCTTAACAATGGCTACCGTCTATGACGGTAGTCCCATATGACATATTGGACTAGACTATCTCCATATATAGTGTTATCCACATCTCCATGTCATCGACATCACTTCCTGTACAGACAGTCAGACAGACAGCCATTGACTCCGGCCTAACAATGCCTACTTTCTATGACGGTAGTCCCATATGACATGATGGACTGGACTATCTCCATATATAGTGTTATCCACATTTTGTGTAGCCGCCCTGTACAGGAAGTGATGTCACAACTCGCTGACATCACACTGACATCTAAGAGGATACGGAAGGACATCTAAGAGGATACGGAAGGAAGGTCACTCAAGCGACACGGTTCTTCAGAGTATATGCGACCTTCGGTCGCAATTATTCCAAAGTCCACCCTCCATCTTGTTGGGGAGAGCAGTCCAATTATTCCATATTTTTAATTCTGTTTTAGTTTTTAGTTTTTTTTTACCCAATATTGGCATAAGATTTCAAGATTTAAAAATTATGCACGACTCAAAATAAATAATTATAATGTTAAAAAAAGAGGTTTGGTGGAAGTACAAAGTCAGAATACAAACTAGAAAGGTGCACTCCACACAGCACACGTCTCCACCAGGAGACATTGCCCTGCATGTATTGTAGACTATATTATAGTCTATATCGCAGACTATAATTTCATATGTTTCATCGAGCAAGCAATGAAAAATCTAAGAAATTGCATAAATTAGCTCGCAATAAATAAAAATCACATTTCAGCATTTGAAATGACTGATGGAAATAATGAGGAAATATGACATTTATTTTAATTTCATCAAAAATGAATGGAAAACTATTGTAATGATTATATTATTATAATTGTGACAGTCTTACTATGACTGTAATAATAGTGGTGTATGCAAAAAAGAAAAACAGTACTACATTGTCTACTGCCTCCTTCATATTTGTATGCATGCATCCACATATGCTTTATTATACTGATATCATTTTATTGATGTAAGTATGTATTAATACAAGTTAGTACATAATCAAAATGTTTATTACTTATTATTTATTATTATTAGTTATTTACTGTCCCAAATAAATATGTAAAAAAATTTAAAGAATGAGTGTGGCTGCTTTAATTGTTTAAACAAACTTTATACAGGAGGCAGTTGTCGTGTTTGGCTGCATTTAGAATATAGTTAAAGATATGTCTTTTCATAAAAAAGTATGATCAAAAGTGTGATTAAAGCATCACTACCAATATAAATATTAGTCAACTCCACATTCTTGCAGTATCAAAGTGTTATATCATATGAGGTAAATGACCTACGGTAGTTGTAGTTGTACTTGTACTTTCACACAGTGGAAAATGGTTTAGGAGTTGCAAACTTGTACTGGTTTTAAGGTTAGGATGAATAAGGAATAATAGTTACTGTCAAATTATCAGTGGAATACCTGGGCTGCTTTCTAGAGAATTCTACATGGTAAAAACATGGCTAACAACAACTAGGTAAGGTTCCCAGTACGATCCCAGAGTTACTGCTGTGCTTTACTGTGTTGTCCCCAGGGTTTATCACTGAGCCCCCTCGTTTTTCCTTCTACACTAAATCCTATCTCCTTTCGGAACCTCCCTCCGCTATGCAGCTCCAAGATGAATGTTCACAAAAGGTAAGAAGTGTTCGCGAACGGCGAAGCTTGGAGCTGCATTAGCCTCGCGTAGCCAGGCTTATTCATCTGCGAAGAGAAAAGCCTGGTTACGACCATGGGCTGAAACGGCATGAAGCAGTGTTACTTTATATGAGATACTTCAATGGTTTCCTGCGTAAATAAGCCAAGTGCTTTTCTAGGATCTCCTTTTAGTTGAACTTGTACCAGTGAACTGTACCGTCATGAAACTGTACCTTTTTCTATGCAAACTTCTAATAAAATCTTCAATCAATCAATCAATCTTCCGCCGGGAGAATTTCACCGGAAGACTGCAACGCATGACGTAACTTCCGTTAACCGCAGCACTTCCGTCACTTCCGGTGTCTGCAGGTAGGAACAAAATGACAGTTTATTCATTAAAAAACTTTGATATAAGCCTAGTGCTGCTTTAACCCTGAGATTATCTGTGTCGGTTTTAGCTTTAGGCCTATGTCATCTCTATTGGGTGGAAACCTCATTATGTACAACACTGTTACTTTTCAGGATCCAATTCAAAAGTAGCAGATCTACAAGCTCAAAACACATTGCTTCATGCTTTTGTGTGACACTGTAGTATGATCAAGTATGGCATTAATAAACAAAAATAAATAAATAAATAAACGGTATACGGTACGGTAGCAACACACAGTAGGTTTTTCAGAAAACTGTTAGGATTTAGATGGCATTTGCAGAAATATTGTTTTGGACCAAAGATTTGTAACTGTGGTGGTTCCACAAAGTGTCATGTCTCAGATACTAACTATACACAGGCTGAGTAGATTCCCCTCATGCCAGGGGAGAAGGACAGGTTTAAATGGTGTCAAGCAGTTTGTAAACATCAGAGGATGTTAGAGAGGCAGGGGCTGGAATTTCCAAAAGGGCCTTTTGGTGGAAGCACTGAAAATAGCAGACCTCCCAGCTCACAATGAGTCACAGTGCGACGCGTTGTGAGCTTGGGGGTAGGCTATTTTCTGTGCGTGAAACCACACTGAACTAAGCATAACCAAGTCAATCCTGGAGATGTGGCGTAATGGCATGGATTTCTACACAGAGAGGCAATTCTTTCAACATAAGATGCTGCATTAAGTTCAGGAGAGTTTTGACAAGGCAATTCTATTGAATGCTGACTTCAGTTATGGCATGGAAAGAGGGCATTTGCATTTCTTTCACCATAGTAAAATTTTCATTTATGATCTGGAAAGGGCAGCTTTTACAGACAGATAAAAGGGCAGTGGCTCAAGCCCCCTTTGATGTCTATGTGTGCACGTGCCTGACCACCTACCCACCTCCTGACAGACCATTCACCATATAGATGAGTACCAGAGCACCATCATGATCCAGGGAGCACGCATGAGGAGAGTGAAATCTGAGATAGGAGATGATGACCTCAATAGGCTGTTTGTGGATACATTAGAATCAGTGCTGAAAATATCTTAAGTTTATTAACTGTTAATTGACTGTTAATTTTATTTCTATCGATAAATAGGCTAATATCTGGGAGAGTTTTCATTTACGCTTTGTAGACCTTGAAGAAAGATGTGTTCATTCAATAATAACTGAGGTTATTGAGATTAAATGCAGCCTTCAGAAGGTATTCTACTGATAAATCACATCTCTGAGATTATAGGGAAATATATGATAGTTTTAAAAAGGTAAAATACCTGGATGTAGCCTACACTGATCATTCTTGTTTTGGATGTAATGTCGTTTAGCCTCAAGAGGGCTCTGTTGTCCACTTTTGAGGGAGAGAGAGAGAGAGAGAGAGAGAGAGAGAGAGAGAGAGAGAGAGAGAGAGAGAGAGAGAGAGAGAGAGATTCCAAAGCTAATCTCACAAATCCCAGGACTGATCAGCATCAAACATTTAAACTTGTTTGATCGGTCTTCACAGCGCAGCAGTGAGCTGGAGGCAATCTTACCTGGTGGGGAGAGAATGGTGTTGGAAGTGAACGGTACCCTGCACAGTAAACCAAGACTAACCTTACCTCTCCTCCTGACCTTCTATTGTAAATACCATTTATTTTGCAGTGTATTTTTACTACTGTTTTTCTGATGATATCTTCTGCATAGTACTGTGTTATCTGTCTGTCATTCAATGTTATATGAGTTTTAAAAAAAGGATCTCAATGTAGGCTAACTAACCTGCGGCTTTCATGAGCTTATCCTTTTAGTTGACTTTGTACCAGTGAGCTGTACTGTCATGAAACTGTATACCTTTTCCTATGCAAACTCCTAATAACTTGAATCAACCAATCAATCAATACAAAAAAATATGTAGGCCTACAAAGAATATAAAAAGGAGAGTTCCAGAGGAGGAAAGAAGCCCGAAGGTCTTATACGAGGCCTTAACTTCAGCATATTATCACATGTTAGGGGGAAGTTTTTGTTTTGTTTTACCATTGATGTGAAAATTAAATTGCACTTGGATTGTGATGAATCTCGATGGCACTGCAAATGAGGGCAACCTCAACTTCTTTTTGAGAATAAATAAACTGAATACATTTTTTGCCCTCTGCCGTGATGATGATGATGATGATGATGATGATGATGATGATGATGATGATGATGATGATGTTTTTCATCACAGCAATGAAATGTAATTGTCCAAACCTTAGCATCCCTATATGGGCATGTAAGCGAACATTTTGCAGAAATAGCCGTAATAGGCAGGAATAGGCATAGGTAAGTCAGATCAGTTGTAGGAAAGTAACAGAAAGATGGACTTATCACCCTCTAGGCCTTTAATAAAAAGCCTAATAGTCAGCTGATGAGGATTATAAGAATTTGCAGACAGTGCCTTTGAAGAACGGGCTGCTGACTTAGACCAAGGTTTATTGCCAAAGGTTATGACACTGACATCTTAGATTAAGCTTTACAGAGAGCAAGCAATGGTGTTTGTTAACTCCTAATCATCATCCAGGTCCAGGAGTGACTAATAAAATAATATGTGCAATGCATTTTCTCCCGTCTGAAGAGAGAATAGACACTGGCACATCTTGTTGAGTGATCCCAACACTATAGTCATAGTCATATGTTCATATATATATATGTTACCGGATGTTTGGGTAACTCAGGACGTTCTATGTAAGAGCGCTTGTTTTGTCGTTCACCACACACCAATCACCACCAGGTGGCGACGACAGCCATTCACTAGTGAAGGCGCTGACGTCACTCGTTTGCGACTATTTGCGACTTTATTTACTAGCCTAGCCTAGCCTAGCTTAGCCATTAGCTCCATTGTAGTCACTTGGACAGGGCGTTTATCGTGGGCTTGCCCAGGCCGTAAATATAACGATTGCATTCACCACGGCTTCGTAACTCGCGGCAGTATGTTTGGGTAACTCAGGACGGTAAGAGTAAGAGCGCTTGTTTTGTCGTTCACCACACACTAATCACCACCAGATGGCGACGCAGCCATTCAATAGTGAAGGCGCTGACGTCACTCGTTTGCGACTCTCTTTCTTTATTTACTAGCCTAGCCTAGCCTAGCCTAGCCTAGCCTAGCCTAGCTTAGCCATTAGCTCCATTGTAGTCACTTGGACAGGGCGTTTATCGTGGGCTTGCATTCACCACGGCTTCGTAACTCGCGCGGCGCTCCGCCGGCCGCGCAGCCCTGGCCTTCCGCAGGTCCGCTGGCCTTCGCGCCACTTGCAATGTCGTGGACAATCGAGCGGCTCCGCCTGGAGGACGACAGGACGTTGTTGTGGGCGACCGCTTGCTCCGCCCCGTGCGGCACCACGAGTGCTCCGTTTCTCGACCGTCCTGTTTCTCTAACAAACCGTGACATATATATATATACACACACACACACACACACACACACACACACACACACACACACACACACCCACAGTATATATATATATATATATATATATATATATATACACACACACACACACACACACACACACACACACACACACTGACATTTACAATTACAATTTAGGCATGTCGAAAAGGGCCTGACATCAGTCTATACAGTATAACAATGCTATCTAAATTACTTGTATGGTCATTGAGGGTGGGCAAGTGCTATGGTAAGTGCTATGGGCTAAGGTGGAGTCTGAAGAGGTGAGTCTGAAGAGGTGAGTCTGAAGAGGTGAGTCTTCAGATTACGGCGGAAGCTAGGGAGTGATTATGCCGTTCTAATTGCAACAGGGAGTTATATTCCACAGTTTGGGGGCCAGGAGGGCGAAGAGTCTGGGACGAGTGGAACGTCCTGGAGTTTTTAGTGAAGGTTCTGTCAGAAATGTTCCTACATGTGTGTTATTTTGGGGAAACTACCAGATGAGATAACTCAAAACAAGGTTTTCTGAACACAATGCTCCATCCGGAGCAATGATGAGAAATAATCAGTGGCCAAGCCATGCACAAATTGAGCAAGTCTCATCATATAATTATCTAGCGGTTTGGCTAGATGAGGACCCATATAGCAAATCTAGCAAAGAAAATCAAGCCTAAAATCGGCTTCGGAAATAGATAGCTTCTCTATAGAAAACAGAAAGAGGGTTATTCAAGCTACAATCATGCCAATATTTGATTATGGAGATATTTTGTATATGCATACCACAGACAGTACTTTAAAGCCCTTGGATGCAATCTATCACAGTACACTTCACTTTATTACAGGAGCAAGTTTCAGAACTCAACACTGTACGCCTCAGTCGAATGGTCTTCCCTGGCTCTTAGAAAGAAGCAACTGCAACATGTCACCCAAAGCACTATACTTGGCAATACTGTTTGAACCCAATACATCAAGTCATGGTACCAGATCTCAAGACAAGGTTATGCTGAACTTGCCTAACACCAAGGTTGGGACATACAGCCTCGTCAAGAAACGTTGAAGTTGGATGTCCTTTTTCTCTTGCTATTTTTAAAGATTTTTAGCTGACCTTATATCGGAAGGCCCCTGCGACTAGCGTCATGTCCAGGGGGAGTACTGTAACAGTACTTTTTGCGTTTGTCCGACTGTCCCCATTGACTAACACTATCTCTAACCCTATAACCGCACGTCTGACTAATGAGACGTACACCAGGGCCCATTGCAAGACGCTGCCTGTACTCTGTCATCTACTTTGAGCCACCCCATGCTAGACTGGTGAATAGAGGTGAGGTGAGTCCGAGGAGGAAGGTTAAGCAAGCAGGACCCTAATTAGTTTGTTTTGGGCTGTTCGGAGCCTTGTTTTCAGGGCCTTTGGGGCGTCACAATACCATACGTGGACTCCATAGTCATAGAGGGGTTGAATGATTGCACCCTTTTCTGATTATGACCATCGGGGCGATCCTCTGTGAGAAACGAGTTTGTTGGTTGATTTTTTTGATTACCTTTGTACAGTTTGTAGTCATCTTTTCGCTGGATTGATTAGCCTCAAGGATGCAACCCCGTTTTTACGTACAGTGTTATTAAATTGTCACCCACTTTGACTGTGAAGTTATCGACCTTGCTATGTTTATGATTTGATCCAAAGAGAATGGATTCGGCCCAGGTGTTTTGATAATATGAGCCAGGTGCAGATCTTATTTAGTTCAGAGCTAAGGGTCTTTTCAACCTGCAAGCTATCCCTGATTCCCTGTCCAAGACAAGGTGAGCCGAGTCATCCATGAACAGGAACAGGTTGCAGTCGCAAGCAGATGCCATGTCGTTTACAAATATTAGGAACAATAGAGGCCCTATGCTTCCTTGAGGAACACCGCATACTATCCACTGTGGTGCATCCAGCTTTGTCGGGCGTCTATGCGAACACAGTTGGCCCGCTTTCATGCGCGCATTCTTGCAGGCTGGGACGGCACCTGTCAGCGGGGAGTGTTAGGTGGGAGAAGTAGGACGAAGGTTCTACGTCCTCCTGGTGGGGGCTCCTCATGGCAGGTGAGTCAGTAGGATACAGCAGCAGTGACAACACAGAAATGTGTTTGGGGAGGAATCAATTGGCATAATTTTCAGCATTTTTCAAAAGAAAATTCATGACAATAGCAGATTGGCTATTTTCACTTTTAAATAGGGGTTAATTAATTTAGTATTTTTGTAGGCTTTTTCCAAGGAAAATCTATTTTTGGTCCAACTCCCTTTTGTACTTTTGTTTGTAATTTGAATACAGGACTTTTACTGTAATGGAATATTTTATATTGTGTTATTGCTCCTTTCATTGCAATAAAATCATAGTAGGAATCATATTAGATCATTATGTAATGATCTTTTTGTGAGGGCTTCCATAACTTACTAGTCTAGTAGCCAGCCCATAGAGCCCCATTGTAGACCCGGACATTTTGAGTCCCCTAAAGTTTTATGTTAGAAATGTTGAGTATGGGTCCCCAGCATGTAAAAACCACCGGATGCTAACTTGTATATGTTGAGCAATTTTCATAATCAGCCGCTAGAGTTGGTGTCCCATTAACTTTACATTACAGGAAAAATAAGCAAAAAATTAATCTGCTTTAAGTAGCATATGAGGGGTCTAACTAGGGGTATTTTATGATTCTGAATCCATTGCAAGCATCCGTTTTGCACAAAAACATTCCTTGGCGAAAAATCGGCCTTGGTTTAGTGATGAAAAGTGCAGAGTCATCACTTTTCACATGTTTCTGGGGTCCGTTTTAGCCCAAGGAATGTTTTTCATGCAAAACTGATGCTTGCAATGGATTCAGAATCATGAAATACCCCTAGTTAGACCCCTCATATGCTACTTAAAGCAGATTCATTTTTTGCTTATTTTTCCTGTAATGTAAAGTTAATGGGACACCAACTCTAGCGGCTGATTATGAAAATTGCTCAACATATACAAGTTAGCATCCGGTGGTTTTTACCAGAGCCCTAGAATGGAGAGTTGCGTCACTCCCGTTCACTTCATGGGACCAGGTCTTCTACGCACACATCTATTGGCGTATAGTGACAAACGGCGAACCGGAAGTTTACAAAATGCATTGAAGTCTATGAGGTGTAAAGTGACAATGAACCACGTGACCAGCGCTGTTTCTGACCCCGCGGTGACACCACTCTCTGATTATACTGCTCTGGTTTTTACATGCTGGGGACCCATACTCAACATTTCTAACATAAAACTTTAGGGGACTCAAAATGTCCGGGTTCACATTCTGGCTACTAGACTATACTGCACACAAGCATGGATTCGGGAAAAAGTGCGACCCCTGGAGTCACACAATTCGATAGCTGATCAATTGGGTCATAACGCATCTTGTTGAAGTGAAGGCGCTTCCTGTCCTGTGTCTCATCTTCTGCATAACTTCACTGTCACTTCTGGACACTTCCTCGCCCTGCGTTGTTTTCTTCTACCGACGGCTTTTCTCACCGTAATATGTAGTGAAACAACGACAATATTTTGTCCCAACAGTATTTGCTTCGTTTTATCGGCGATGTTACAGCTCGGCGGGCGGAAATATATTCCCTGTTTAATTTCCTCAAACAAAAGTCGCTTATGATTTGAGTTCCTTACTTCTCTGCTGTTCGGGTTTTTCTTTTCTCGTTATTGTTGGTTTTCTTGGACGGACGTTTCCAGATGAAAACATGCACGAATAGCAGCTGAAAGACGATAGAATCACTCTGTGGGCATCAACAGGTATGTTTATGATGTTATGGTACAATGCTGATATACATAACTCTTTAGCACTGGTGGAAAAAAGTACTCCCATCTTTTACTTATGTAAAAGTATCAGTACTGCAATATAGAAACACCCTGTTACAAGTAAATGTAGAATTCAAAATGTGCTTGAGTAAAAGTACAAAAGTATTGGCTTTAAAATGTATTTAAAGTACCAAAAGTAAAAGGACACATTATGCAGAATGTCCCAAAATAGCAGATCTATGAGCTTGTAGATCGGTTATTTTCAAATGGCCAAAATGGCTGAAGTGGCATGAATTGGTATGCATGTTTTGCAATAATCAATCTACAATGTAATAGTAACTAAAGTTTTCAAATAATTGTAATAATGGAGTGAAAGTCAATATTTGGATCTGATATGTAGTGGAGTAGGGGGAAAAACAAGTATAAAAGTATTGCAAATTGGAAGTACAAATACCAAAAAAAATTACTTAAGTAGTTAAGTAAATGTACTTAGTTACTTTACACCACTGCTCTTTAGGTGCATAACGTGGGTGTAACACCCTCAATGAACTTGGTATTCAAATTGCAGCCCTGTAGAAGTTTAGTCTACAGAGTGTATGTTGATAGATGGATTGTATAACAAATTTTTCAACAACAAGGCAATTAAAATGACTTTACATAAACCAAGAGCATTACTAAACAACAGACACATACAGTAGACCAACAGACAGACAGACAGACAGACAGACAGACAGACAGACAGACAGACAGACAGACAGACAGACAGACAGACATATCTTGATCTGGCTGGATTAAGATCTGGATCTTTTCCTAATAAACCCTTTTGCAAATCCCGCCCCATTCTGCCCTGTTACTATGATGGGACATTAACCCTGGGCAGATTGTTTTTTATAGTGGAAGTGGATGGGTTTTTTTTTTCCCTTCATAGCCTCATTACAGCTATATAAAGTACCAAAGGAAAAACACCTAGGTGATATTAATAAAAAGGGAAGACAAAGGTACAGTAGTTACATTGCAAAACAGGGGATTTACCCGAAAATATATGTTTTAATTTGTTTAATCCCAGTGGGACAGAATCCTCTTTGCAGATTCTTTTATAGTGGTAGTGGATGCGATTTTTTTTCCCTTCATAGCCTCATTACAGCTATATAAAGTACCACAAAAAACACATCTACGTGATATTAATAAAAAGGGAAGAAAAAGGTACAGTAATTACATAGCAAAACAGTAGTTTTCCCCCGAAAAATAAATGTTTTAATTAGTTTAATCCTCTGGATCAGAGATAGAAAGAGAAGCGCATTGCATCTTGGGTACTAGGAAGAGGACAGAGAGAATGTTTCTCCTCACATAATAGGCTGGCTTTTCGTAATTCTGCCCATTTAAATTATATGTACCCAATCGTGACTCTTAGACCATTGATAAGGTACATGTGAACTAGTTTGTTGAAGCTTATTCGTTATGATGAGCGAGATCGCTTGACGCTTGCCGTCGCTATCACCGTACCGGCCGATCTCCGTGTCGCGCACTGCGGACAGTTTTTGAAAGGCTGAAGCAACATTCTCCACTGCACAAACTCCACCCCCGATAGCAAAAAGTGAATGTTTTTTTCTGGTTGGCCAGTCAGGGAGTCTCAGGGACCAATCAGAAGGCTGACAAACGGTCTATTGTAAGACTCTCTTGTGAGGATCAGGAAAATTGTCCACACAATGTGTATGTAATACGTATTCATCAAATTCTATATACTTACAATTTCTGATTTTGAAATGTATGCCTATCCTGTGCTTAACAATAACAATATTTGAAAACAAATTCTACTATACGTGTGGGAACATTCAGCCATCGAAAGTGTAGTAGTAACACACACACAGACGGAGTACAGGTTGGTCCGCTGTACAATATTAATATAGCAGATGAAGGCAGGGCTCATCAATAACATGTACACCGACAAATATGTCTGTGGCAAGACTTGGCCTTGTCCGTGGCAAATTTTAGATTTCTTTTTTACACATCATAAGACCCAGTTGCTGAATGTCAGTCTCCAGGTTTTGTTTCAGAAAATGTACACTGTACATACAGTATGACACTTGTTTACTACAACACTATGGCACATTATGAGTCCGCTAGTACTGGTTGGTAGTAGCAAAAAAGTGTATTAAAATAGTGAAAATAGCAGATCTACAAGCTTGCACCACGAGCTGTTGTGAGCTAGTAGATCAGCTATTTTCACTACTTTTGTGCGACACTCTTATGTCAGTGTAGGTTGAATTTGGGCATTCATTGACGCCAAATAACTCTTCATTGACAAACAAACGTAACAATTAGAAACTCTTGAGATACAAGGTTGGTGCCCGACAACAGTGATGTGTTACATTCTCTCAGAAGTTCAGAGGTCAGTTGTGCGGTATCCAAAGCGTGCCATCTGTCCTCTCCAAACATGAGCCTTCATCACTGACTGTAAGCATCAAATCATCAATGTGATGATTGTTAGTGTATCATGGTCTGTTTCCAGACTGACAGGGCCTCTGTTGTGTGGCTAGTTATAATTACATTTTTATCATTGATTCCCAACATGGGGTCCTGTGACTCCTTCACAGGGGTGGCAGCCAGGGGTGTGTCTGTACTTGGAGGTTGTCCATAAACCATGTTGAACAAAACTTTTCCCCCCCAACTTTTCTATGGCTGCCATTTAACGAGGGTCTTCCCCCTTAACGGACAGCAACTGTTTTTACTGTATGTTTCTGTTGCTCTGTCTGAAGATTACGTTCTTTGCCCCCCCGCCCCGCCCCGCACATACACATCACACTTAATTTTATTTTCAACCATCCCACACACACACATGCACACGCGCGCACACACACACACACACACACACACACACACACACACACACACACACACACACACACACACACACACACACACACACACACACACACACACACAGAGAGAGAGATCACCTCCGCTACTCCCTGTGGTGTAACTTCACCTGATCTTATCTGATGACATTTTTCCAGTTTCTCATAAATATCAACCTGTGTGTGCATGTGTGCACCTGAATATTTATAGGATGTAATTAATGCAAATCTTGAATTTGGAGCTGGTTGGCACTGGCAGCGTGAAGGCAGACAGGACGGCACGCTTTCATTTTCCTGTATGTTTGTTTATTCATTTGCATTTTGCTCACATGAACTGTGCCTCTCTAACTGTCTGCCATTATGACTGGACCATTTTCCACCTGCGGCAGTTATTTGCAGATTACGGAGGTGTTGCTTCGTCTGCAGTGGGTTCTGAAGAACTTCTGGAGGAAATGTATTTTGGGGGCTTTTTCTGCCTTTTATTGATGATAGTCCACACTGTGGAGTGTGGACTCCACAGTGAAGAGAGACAGGAAACAGGGAGAGAGAGAGTCTGGGAGTGACATGCAGCAAAGGTCCTGCTGGCTCGGGAATTGAACCCAGGACTAGCTGTCAGGCGTCAGAGAAATCAGTTTCATTTGTCACATCACAGTCTTGCGGTTATAAAGCAGTGAGTGACGTTATTTTTTTAAGCACGCTCTATCATTTTATACTAATCTTTGTGAAGTGAGACGAGGGAGTGAGTGAGAGCAAAACAAGGGAAAGAGATAGAAAGCAGGTTAGATAGAACAAATACAGATTTACATAGATACTATACCTAATGTGTACAGTAGCGCATGTGAGAGCAGAGCTATACATGCTATTTGAAACATTGGCATCATATGCAAGAAAGTTGCAACTTGCAACAGGTAACCGGTATGGTACAGTGTTTCTTAGACCAGTTTGTGGATCATGATTGACTGACCCCGCTCTCTCAGACTGCCTGCCCTACAAGCACTTCTCCTGGGCATGGAAGGTCAGGCGGAACTGACCGAAGGTCATATCCGACCGACGACCATAGAAAAGTTGTATTTTCTTATACCCACAGGGCGACCCGATTCCGGGGTCTACGCCTGCAACACACCTGATGGAGAGCGTTCCTAATCAAGTTATTGGTTGTTTCTCTACCCATGGGGAGAGGGGAATCTTGCAGATTCTTATGTGTGTGTGTGTTATATACCGCCCACCGGCCCACACCTCTCTCAGTTGGCTGACCTGCCTGCTGGTTCTGCAATATTACTTCAACATAAGACTTAACATTTTTGAAAGTTTTCACCTATAATGACATACCCCCAAACACAACCTCTGTACTGCCAGGTCGGGGCGTGGCAGATGCTGATGTGGCTTCCTGCCTGTCATGGCTTGTTCTGTCCAGAACAGCAGTTGGAGCACAGTTACATGAGGGGGGGAGCAGATAAGTACCTGTCCTAGAGAGAGAAGTATAGGGAAATATTTGGGGTGGCAATAGCCGTATAGTTAACGTGCGCACAGTCACACACACAGGCCCTGATGCCGAGTCTTGCCGACAGCAGTGTTGGGAAAAGTACTACATTGTTTTACTCAAATAAGTAACCAATTAAGTATCAATACTGAAAGTACCAAAAGCAGAAAGTACTCATTATGTAGATTTCAAATGTGTACAAGGTATAAGTCTTTTGAAGACAGCCAATCTATCGGCTATTTTGAAAGGGCTGAAATATAGGGCAGAAGTACCGTAGGTAGTCTAGTGTAGGCTATGTTTTGTAATAATAATCCAAATCTACAAAATAACGAAAGTTTTCATATTAATTGTAAAAATTGTAAAAGTACAAATATTTGTCTCTGAGATGTAGTGGAGTAGAAGTACTGAAAATTGGAAATACTTCAGTAAAGTTAAGTACAAATTGCCTCGCAGTTGTACTTAGTTAGTTTACACCAATACCTGACACACAGTCACTGGTTAGATTCCTGAGCCTGGCAGACCTTTGCTGTATGTCACTCCCTGACTCTCTCTCTCTCTCCTTGCCTCTATAAAACATTCCATGTATGTTTCACCTCAGTTTTTGATCAGGCCCCAAATGATTTATCATAAGAAAAGAAAGACTGAGATGTCACTGTGTTTGGAGTGGACCCACTAGTTTAATGGTGGTGGTAATTAGAAATTTGATGTTGTTATCCTGGTTAGACCTGGTAAAGAAGACTCTGAGCTCTCTGTGATGTGTGTGAAGGTTCAGCTCCTGATCATATCTGTGCATGTGTTCATGTGTAGGCCTGTCTCAGTTATTACATAATCGCTTGATCATAAGTGTTTGACGTCATCGAAAATAGTTTGCATAATTGCAGAATCATTATAAAATTATAAAATGCATGGCCTGTTCTGGCCTATTATTATTATTAGGGTTATCATTGTCTGTCTGTCTTTGTATAACGTTATTTGTCATATGGTTTTGGTTTAAAAAGCCTAAAAGGCATCCATCCATCTTCAACCGCTTATCCGGAATCGGGTCGCGGGGGTAACAGTTCCAACTGAGACTTCCAGATTTCCTTATCCCGAGCAACTTCCTCCACTCCCTCAGGGAGTATACCGAGGCGTTCCCAAGCCGGATTTGGAGATGTAATACTTCCACCTGGTCTTTGGTCTGCCACGGGGTCTCCTCCCAGTGGGACGTGCATCGAGGACCTTCCTAGGAAGGCGCTCGGGGGGGCATCCGTACTAGATGCCCGAACGACCTAAGCTGACTATCATGCAGGGGTCTCCATATATGGGTAACTGGTCCGATATACCGTACATCACTGGCCAGATGGGCAAGAATTGGCGCGACCTCGCCCTTGGTTTCATGTCGCCCTGAGGCGTCTTACTAGTATTATGTCGATATGTTGCTATCATGGTGTGAAGGTTCAGCTCTTGTCTGATCACGTGTCGTCATGCAGTACCATGTCTGTTGGTAAAGCTGTTGGCTTCCCTCTTCCTGCACATTGGGCAATGAATGCCACACACACACACACACACACACACACATACACACACACACACACACACACACACATACACACACACACACACACACACATACACACACACACACACGCACGCACGCACGCACGCACGCACGCACGCACACACACACACACACACACACACACACCATTAATCCAACAATCTCTGTAGTCTGCACTGCACTAGGACAGGGCCATATGACTTCAATGGTGCACATCACCATTAATTCAAACGTTTGCCTCGATTACAATTAAAACATTGTGCGAAAATAGGCTCACATCACTTTGATGTGTGTCAGTTCACATCTCTCTCTCCCAGTTTCCTGTCTACTGTATTATCATTAAAGGCATTACAATATGTGTGAAAATAGCTGATTCACAGTGAGTGAATCGATATAGATTACAGACGATTTATAAAAGAAAAACCTAAAAGAAAACTTGTGCTTCTTGATTATTCGGTTATTAGTTGGTTATTGGTTGTAAATATTGGTTTTGATCCACAGTATTTTCGGTTCATTGCCCAGCCTTACTCTGCTAGTAGATCTGCTATTTCCCCCCCAGAATAGGGACACTAGGGTTGCACTAAGTGGTGTAAGACACTAGAGCAGTAGAATGCAATGGAGTCTGTTCTCGTATATAAAGTGACCAGTGAGTCAACAATATACAGAGGTGGACACTGGACAGAGAACTCAACCCCCAGTAACTTGAGTCAAAGTATAGGGTTGCTGTCGGGCAGAAACCTTATCTCCATTTTTTAACTTTTTGTCGTTTTTCGTAATGACCCACTACTTGATCACGCAAGCTCCAAACGTGGCACGAAGCGACATGCTTGGAGCTTGTAGCTCTGCTACTTTTAATATTTTTGAGCGGTGGTCACACCGTCTCCATAGCGTGGCCGTGTGTGTAGGTATGTTTGTATGTGGGTGGGTGGGTGGGTGGGTCTGTATGTAGCCTGAAGCCTGTGGTGTAGTACCTTTTTTGACCACACATGTTAAGGGAGGGGCGCTGTTTTCAGGCCAGGCCAGGCCAGGCACACACACACACGCACACGCACACACACACACACACACAGGGGGGGAGGGGTTGGTGGGTAAGAGGGTGCTGTTGAGACTAGGTGGGTAAACCACCGCTCAGTTCACACGGGTGTGATTTTGAATTTCAATCCTGAAGCGTGACAGTTTTAGACATACACGGTTTCCACCCAACAGACGAGCCACTCCTGGACAAATATTATTCAATGAGTGAAAGTTGCTGTCAAATTTGTGGGTGTTTGGTTTAACTTCCTCTCCCATGGAGTTCCTTATCACATTGGATAGTCTAAGCAAGGAACATTTTTGAAAGAATGTTTGAAACTTTGAACATGTTTTGAACATTCTTGTCTCTAATGATGTGAAGTCCGGGATTTGAATCCAGGTCTCCCGCGCTCAGGAGGGAACACTGGAGCCAAACATCTTATCCGCTAGCCTAAAGGTCAGTGGGGAGGCGACCGAGTATTTCCCGGTGGATCTGTGCACAAGGGGCGGGGGCAACCCCGCCCACCGAAGATTTTGATTGGCTGAAGCGGAGCTAGGGAGCGCTCCATTGTAGTCGCTTGGACGGGGCGTTTATCGTGCGCTTGCCCAGGCCTTACGGCCTGGGCATAAATATAACGATTGCATTCACCACGGCTTCGTAACTCGCGCGGCGCTCCGCCGGCCCTGGCCCGCTCTTCGCGGCCACTCGCACAAGGTCCGCTGGCCTTCGCGCCGCTTGCAGTGTCGTGGACAATCGAGCGGCTCCGCCCCTTGTGCTCAGATCCACCGGGAAATACTCGCTCGCAGTGGGGAGATGTTAGGCTTGTGGTCTTCAGGCTGAGGCTGTTCTGCAACACATTTTGACCTCCCTCCCCCACCGGAAGCCCCGCCGATTCGGGGTCACGGCACCAATGTACCACCCAGGATTCGAACCTAGGGAAGGGACACTCTAAATCCAAACATTCTAACCACTTGACTAAAGGGGAACCACCCCATTTTTCCCTCCTCCATATATGGGCATTCCCATATGAAGTCCTGTTAGATATGGGCTTAATATTGATGACATCAGGGATCTCCGTATATCGGCATAAAAGGGATTCTGTTCCCATATGAAGTCCTGTTAGATATGGGCTTAATATTGATGACATCAGGGATCTCCGTATATGGGCATAAAAGGGATTCTGTTAGAGTGACTCATCATAAACGTCACACAGATGACGGCTGGTGTGAAACGCCAGCCCTGGCAGTGGTAATAGTAATAACTTCATGTGTTATGGTGGGAACGCGTCCAAAGGGGAAGTGGGTTTGCGTTTAGCTGGGCCGTCATCAGAAGTCAACCCCGGGCTTTTATTGTTCCTTACGGACACACTCACACATCATGGCAGAGCAGGAAGTATGCTGCACAATAACACTCTCTATGACATGGTGGGGGGAAGTGACCTCATGTGATGGGGTAACAACTGTCCCTGACAGCCCAGGGGTGTCACACCAAATTCTGGGCCCTGGGTACAAGGATTCACTTTGGGCCCCACCATGAATGTTCTTCACAGGGTGAGGGGGTTTAACCCATTTAGACGTGGAACGCATCATTATGCATTAGTTTGTGCTTTAACGATTGAAAAATAGCAGATGTTGAAGCTCACAGCACGGCACCGAGTGCCGCGCTGCGAGCTTGTAGATCTGCTATTTTTGAAAAATCGTGCAAGTCTTTGAATATTTCAAGGGTATGTTTCAACGTATGATTCTATGTCAGTGTTGCTCAAACCTTTTCATGTGAAGGACCCCCAAAATTTGGCCAAGGACCCCATCTCAAAATATTTAGTTTCAGGGACCCCCCAGAAGAAAAATTTGAGTCACAAATGTTCGCTTAAAAAATACATAGTATATTCAAAGATTTGCACACATTTTCACGACTTTTCAAAAATAGCAGATCTACAAGCTCGCAGCTCGGTGCCACGCTGAGAGCTTGTATATCTGCTATTTTTCAATAGCTAGAGTATAAAATAATTAAGGCCCCCTCCATCTTGGGCCCTAGTAACTCTTCCCCCCCCTTGTGACGCCCCTGCTGACAGCGCTGGAGAAGTGCTCACATATTGGACTTCAGTAAAAGTAATGTGCCACAGTTCAAGAATACTTTGTTACAAGTAAAAGTACTGCATTCAAAATCTCGCTTAACCACTTTAACCCCCTAGGCCAGTGGTTTTCAACCAGTGGTCTGGGGACCACCGGTGATCCTTGAGGGGGTTCCAGGTGGTCCCCAGCTAAATGATGGAGAGTTGGTAACCAAATGGACCCTTATAGATCTTTAATTCTTGAGAGTGTAAAATGAAATGGTGTCATTTTGCCCTCTCAAGAGTTGAATTATTTTTAAACTGCATTACTTATTTACAAGACATCTACACAATCAGAGAATATAGAACATGTGTTATTTTGGTCAACATTTGCCTGTTATCTTTCCTATGGCACCACATCAATACAGCATGGAATTGTGAACAAAATCCTCTCCAAGGATAACAAAATATTCTAAGTTTTGTGTTGCATCTCATCAAATGGTGGTACGACTGTGGCTCAAATGCCCAATAAATAATGGACCTTGATAGGAAAAAGGTTGTAAACCACTGCTCTACACTGACCTCATGTGATGGGGTAACAACTGTCCCTGACAGCCAGGGGTGTCACAACAAATTCTGGGCCCTGGGTACAAGGATTCACTTCGGGCCCCACCATGAATGTTCTTCACAGGGAGAGGGGGTTTAACCCCCTCTAAACTGGAACCTAAGTTGGCACCGTACTCGTAGCCTGATTTCATTCAGACTCTACGCTGGGGCTTGAGTCTGAACTTGTGGCCATTCTATTTGATTGAAAAGGGGAGGGGATTTAAAATTTGAAATTCCCAATCACAAGAGATCTGGTGGGAGGGGTTGTGTTTGACTTTTGCACACAAAACATTCCCTCCTCCCCCTCCCCTCTATGACATGCACCAAACAGGTCATTGTCTTTGATGTTTCATTGATTAGAGAGAATCACTAACGAGCTATTCGACACTTGTATGGCTCAATCAATGACTGCAGTTCGGAGCCCTTTTGAAGTTCAAAGGGAGCAATTAAGAACTCTGGTGAGCCACGCAGCCACCCCTCCCTCCACTGTTTCTGTTGATTTTCAAAAGTTAGACGCGCCCCTCCTCCGCATTGCATTGATTTCATTGGTCGGTTTCGGTCGGTTTGAGAAGCTTTCGGTAGCAAGAGACACGTCATATGACACATCCAGACCAAGAGATGCAGTTCACTCAGAGAGTGGGCGGGTCTATTGGCTGGAGCCAGGCTACCGTACTCGCCTCGGTCTACACCAAATCTCTTAACCAAAAATAGCATATGTTGTGACGCATTTTAAGCTTGGAGATGTACTATTTTGGCCTAATGTTCGCCTCCGAATGCTGGGGTAGAATATACGTCCAGCTACTTGACAATAGCAGATCTCCAAGCTCGTAATGTGGCACATTGTGAGTTTGTAGATCTGCTTTAAGTTTTTTATTTTTTTATTTTTGGATTAATTATTATATCTAGTAAGTATCCAATATCTTATATCTAAATGTGCAAAGTAACTAATATAGCTAGAGCTGACTAAATGTGTAAAAAGTCCAATATTTGCCTCTGAGATGTAGTGGTCCAGTAGAACTTATGAAGTTTAAAGCAATGGACATAGTGGGGACCACAGATGCAAATTAGCGTTCTCGCTAAATCCGGTGCATTTACTGTACATTGTGCACGTACAGTACGTATTGATTAATATGCGATGTCCTGTCCAAATAAATAAACAAATAAAGTTAATCATAATAGTAAAGCAGAGTAAAAGTGCCTTGAAATCGTACTCAGAAAAGTACAGTACTTGAGTGAATGTGCTTCATTCCTCTCGGCCAGCTAGACGTGGTAACGGAGGCGAAAGTGTCCCTGAGCTCTGACCCGCTGGGGCACTTGGTCTCCGTGGAAACGGCCACTAGCGGAGAGAGGAAGTAGGAGGGGCCTGGTGGCGGTGGTGGTGAGTGGTGACTCCAAAGACCACTCACTGTTCACAGAGCTGCTTGTTGTTGTTGTTGTTGTTGTGCTGCTGTCATGGAAACGGTGGCTCAAGGAATTCTGGGTCGTGATGATGATGCAGCCCTGCTCTGGCTTCTGCCCTCCATCCCATGAGCCACTGACAACAGGAAGGCTCTTTTCACATACTGTACTATAGATAGACTATTTTCAGGCCACAACCTCCCAAAATAATCATATTTGAACTGGGGAGCCCCTAAAAATATATCACATTTGAACTAGGGACCCCCCACCCTGACAAGCACTTGGAATGTAGGAGTTGAGCTCACAGTCACAACGCTTCGCATTGCGACCCGTCCTAACCCCAAGTTTGGGAACCCCTGGTATATAGATAGACCAAAGATTCTCAACCTTTTCAGGCCGTAACCCCCCCCTTTGACCTCCTCCTACGGGGAAGCCCGGATCCGGGTCACGGCACCAATGTAACGGAGGTGAATCGGACCTCCCCACCCGGGCTTCGAACCCGGGTCTCCCACGCGAAAGTCCAATATCTTAACCATCGCTCCAAAGGGATATCCCTATGGAATGAGGGCAGGCTGGGGTTTCGACTCTCTCCGCCACACCTATAGTTTGTTGGTTACTTTTGATGCAGTAATTATCTATTTTCTTTCTTTCTTTTAGGTATTAAAAAGGTCTTAAAACTCCTTACATTGTCACTTCACTGTCATCTGGGGACCCTCCTGGGGGTCCTGACCCACAGGTTGAGAACCTCTGGTATAGGCCACTGGTTCTCAACAAGCTCACAATGCGTTGCATCGCGGCGCGTTGTGAGCTTGTAGACCCACTGGAACCCTCTCGAGGACCCTACTTGGGGGAGTCCCTGGGTTGCACTTTTATTTTTGAGAACCAACGGTCTGCCATTTTAGTCTTGCGTACGGTCCGGTGCGTCAGGGAAACATCCCCCCCAGGGTTGTGAAAGTGTGACAGAGAGAAGACACAAACCGTTACTTCTGCTTTTTTGAGTTATTTTTATAACTGACGTGTTCTTTTAATAGCTGCCTTGTTTGGTGTGTGGAGACATATATACAGTGTACTGTACTATACTAACCTCAGACACACTTTATTATGAAAGTGGAACTCTATTTCAGGGACCTGTCATTGAATAAACTGAATGAAGCCTGTTTTGAGCCTATTTCTTTCTTTCTTTCATTCATTCATTCTTTCTTTCTTTGCAGGGAAGTGTGTGTGTGGCGTGCATGTACGTGCACATCACAACTCTAATGGTAGCAGCAAGTGTGCATCGTGCCAGTGAGGATTGATCTGCCTCTTCCCTCAACACCATGTCAGAGATCCATGTAAGACACACGCACACGCGCGCGCACGCACGCACACACACACACACACACACACACACACACACAGTAAATTTCATGTTGTCATTTTTTTAATACATTAACATGTGATATTTGTTGGAGGGCGAGATTCAAAAAGAACAGAAAACCCTCATCCTTTTTTAATTTTTAATTTTAATTCAGTTTTCTTTTTTTTTAGATCCAGTTTTATTTATTTTACTATATCGATCTGGGTACTTGCCTTGGTACGTACTGTCGGCTGTCTGCAACCCATAGTTAACTATAATAAGTGTGGTCACTAATAGGGATGGGACCATAGGAAAACTTCATGTCACGATAATTGTAACCAAAGAAATTGTATTGTAATTACAATATTATCGCGATAATCCAAATATCCCTAACATCCATTATCCTGGGGTGGAACATTTGCCAAAAAATTGCAGATTGTCTATTTTTTTTAGATTTGGTACAGAGTGAAAAAAAGTAAGTTACCAGGTTACTTTTTACCATTATAGATAATTTTGGATTTACCTTGCTCGCTATGGATTAAGAGCGTCTGCTAAATGCCTAAATTGTAAATGATAAATTGTTTAAATGGTACGGTACCGTATATGCCGCTCGACAAATAAAGGGTGATGGAGGATACTTTCACGATAAATTTAAATCTCCACGATAAGATTATTGTGAGTGTTTTTTATCAAGATAAACGATAATAACGATTATCATCCCATCCCTAATCACTAATCAGTGGTCCTCTCTTTGTCCTTTAGACTCCGTGGCCACAGGGCACAGAATGCGTGGCCAGGTACACCTTCAAGGGAACTACAGCACAGGACCTGCCGTTCAACAAAGGAGACGTCTTGACTATCATCGTGGTCACAAAGGTGGGCTAAAGTTTCTCTGTAAAAGCAGGGAGTGATGGGAGACAGGACATCTTCCGCTATTGGTTACACCAGGGGTGGGCAACCTTAGGCACGGATGACAACATTGGCACTGGGGAGGGTGATCACTGGTACACTGGCATAAGTGTGAGAGAGGCTTTTTCTTAAAAAAAGAAAAGAAAAAAGATCCTGCACATAATTGTGATAGAAAATATTTTTAAAGAAGAAGAACAAAAAATAAAGGTTGTTACATATAGTCTATGGACGATCAGAATCAGTTAGAAATATATATTTTTTCATGTGAAGTCATAATAAATGTAATGTTTATATGGCACTCTGACTATCCAGAAAATTCAAACTTGGCACTTCATGTCAAAAAGGTTGCAGACCAAAGGGGTTACAGTTTTCTGTGAGCTTTCATGTCCTTCCTGTTGTTGGAATCCATAATGACCTGTGGTGTTCTTTAGGACCCGAACTGGTACCACGCTAAAAACGCTGCTGGTCGAGAAGGAACCATTCCAGCCAACTACGTCCAGAAGAGAGAAGGAGTGAAGTCTGGACCAAAGCTTAGTCTGATGCCGTAAGTTCAAAGAAGACTGAATCCTGTCCTTGAGGAAAATGAATGATGGCTGTTCAAACCAAGCACTATGATGATAACTATGACAAATAATGAACAATCCATTGGTGCACATGCACCATTTTCTACTGGTGAGCTAAGACAGCCTGGGAGGTTGTTGTCAATCTGTGAGTCGAGACTCTGCAGTCAACGTGCGGGTCGAGAAAATTAAGACTGACGGTCGCCTCTCACCGTGTGTGTGTGTGTGTGTTGTGTGTGTGTGTGGAGAAGACAAGCATCACAGGTAGGGTTGGGACCCGGAACCACCGGAACCGGTTCTTTCGGGTACCCGGTTCCGAAATTGAAGAACCGGAGCCGGTTCCATCATATTTGTATGACCGGTTCCTATAACGGTTCCTGGAATTTCTCATAAGCGTTCATTTGGGCCAGCGACTGTGGTGACGTCTCAGTCAGTACATTTGTGAGTGAGATGGATACGCCCACTCAGTCAGAGCAGGCTCTGCGCCCACTGATTTTGAATCAGAATGCCAGCGTCCTTCAAGACAGACGGAGCTCAGCTAACGTTAGCGCAGCAGCATATATCGAACAGACAAAACTCCTCACGACTCACGAGTGTGGTTGCACTTTACAAGAGAGGAAACGATCATGCAAAGTGCACGAAATGCAGTGCAATCCTTTCGTGCAAATGTGCAGTCTCCTAAAATCTGTACCAGTGACTGCACTGCAGCTGCCGCCTGCCACTTCACTTTCTTCAGTAGCCTAGCAGCTAGCTGCTAACCACGGAGCGCAAAGTCCATTTCACTTGGCTTGTACTGCAGTTCATTCATGGTGTTCCATATGACGGACGCAACGTTTGTCTGAGAATTTATTCCTTTCAGCTTTCACGCTGGTAGCAGCTGGGAGGATGACGACGAAGGACTAGCCGCGACGCGTTGTGAGCTTGTAGATCGGCTATTCATCGTGCCGTTAAATAACCACGTATTCTCCACTGTTTGAACGTCCACCCTTAACCATGCATTCCATATACGTTATTGTGGTCAAGTTAAAATAGTAGTTATACAAGTTGTATAATTATTTTGCTGTAGTAATCAGGGAATCACTTTATTATAATAATAATGAAAGAAAAATATATATCTATTGTATATATATAGGCCTATATATATTTTATATATAAATAATACACTTCCGGAACCGTTATAGGAACCGGTTCTACCCGGAATCGATAAGGGGGAACCGAAAAAGAATCGGAATCGGTTCAATCCAAACGGGTCCCAACCTTATTATAACTATGGTCCCAACCCTAATCACAGGGTAGCGTTTCACACACACACGTGTGTAGGGCTGTCACGATTATGACATTTTACTTAAATTATTGTGATTAACGATTTAATTGTGTTTTTGTCATTGACAATTACATTTCTGTTTGGCATTTAGGCTTTGAAGTTGCACATGGAAATTATGACACATAACCTAAATATACAAAGAAATTACTGACATATTTGACAACTTTATACTGTACTTAAAAAGAACATTGGTAGTGGAAATAGCCCATCTACAAGCTCACAAATCGCGACACGTTGTGAGCTTGTAGATCTGTATAACCACTACTTTTTGAAAGTGTTTGAAACTATATTAACATTTCTCAACATGGAAACGATTATGACGATTATGCAAAATAATTGCGATTACCTCAAATAATTGCGATTAGACGATTATGTAATAATTGTGACAGCCCTACACGTGTGTGTGGGGTAGACAAGCGTCACAGGGTAGCGTTTCACACGTGTGTGGGGTAATCAAGCGTCACAGGCACTTCTGCTGCTGTTTCTATAGTAGGTCATTCTCCCTGACGGTCGCCAATGAAAGGTCCATAGTCCACACGCTGTCGGGCGATCCATACGGTGTCAGTTTTAGCTATGGCTAAAATAATTTTGACTTTACTCTGGGCCTACAGCCCAGTGCTCTCTTTAGGCAGGTGGATGTGAATGTACACCACAGCTGGGCCTGATTGCTGCTGCTTCACTACTGCTGTGCATTTGAGCACTGCACGAGTACACTCTGTTTCCTCTCCATCTAAGACTGAAACAACCTCAACAGTTCTCCTGTTGACTTGCGTGTGCCATTGAGTTCACCTGTGGATGTATACACTAGTAAGACGCCTCAGGGCGACATGCGTGACAGTTCTTGGCCATCTGGCCAGTGATGTATATATATCAGACCAGTTACCCATATATGGAGACCCCTGCATGATAGTCAACAATGTTAACCACACATAAAATGACTTGTCTTTTAGTTTTACTGAATCTCCTCTCCACTAGTCCCTCCCTAACATTTTACTTTAGTATTGTCAATTTGTCAACATATTTTAGTCATAATTGTGGGCTCGCCTATAAGGCGAGCACACTCTAGATATTGTCATTATTTATCTATCAGACATATCAAGTTCTCCTCAATACTTTGTCCGCTTTCAACTCCTACATACTTAGTGAGAAAATGCAAATAAAAACATCAATGTGTTCAGCTTACTGTGGCGATGTGTGCTATTACTTTTTACAGCAATCGGCCAAATGTTGGCGCTGTAGGAAGCCTTCGAAAGTGCGAACTTTGAACAGGTATAGCTCATGCTGTGTTTGAGGTCCAGCCATGAAACCTGTATACACGTATGCGTCTCCTCATGCCGAACAACTTTTACCCTCTGACTTTTGACCTCTGACCTTTAGATCCCCCAGAATTTGGAATTATATGAAAAACAGTAAAAATCTATCTCCTTCTGGGTTTTTTTTCGTTGCGCGCACAAAACTTTTTTCACATGAACTTTGGACCAATACGGTCAGATTGATTAACCAGATTTTTTGTGAAATAGAATTTTTTAATAATTCAATCAATATTGCGGTTTTATGCAAATTATTCTTCGGCCTCTAAATCATACATGCAAAGTTACACGTTCATGGCATTTGGCAAAGATGTAGAGGGTTAGTCAAAGTATCACTGAAACCAATTTTATTCCAATCGGCCAAAGGGGGGCGCTATACGAAGCATTTGAAAATTCAAACTTCAAACGGGCATAAGTCATGACTCGTTTCGTTTGAAGTCATGCAACTTGCTTACACGCGTGCTTTGACTCGAGCGGAAGACATCTGTGTCTTTGTTAAGTAAGCTCCGCCCTTAGATTTTCCGCCATTTTGAGCAGTTTGTAAAATACTTAAACCCGCTTTTATTCTGGAATTTTCGCATCACGTGCACAAAACTTTTTTTACGTGAACTTTGGACCAATATCTAAAGATCTGTCAGATCGGATTTCTTTAAAATTGAAACATGCTTTTTTAATAAATTCAATGAATATTGGAGTTTTATGCAAATTATTATTCTGCCTCTAAATCATGTATGCAAAGTATATTATTCATGGCATTTGGCAAAGATGTAGAGTGTTATTCCAAATATCACTGAAACTAATCTTACCCCAATTGGCCAAAGGGGGGCGCTATATCATTTTGAGCAGTTTGTGAAACGCTTAAACCCGTTAAGATTTTTTTTGCAATTTGCATGAAACATTCTACACACAATCTAAGGACCTTTATCTAATATGCCTATGAAGTGCACACACACAAAAATAGTAATAATAATAATAAATATAGCTGCAAGCCGCGATAAAGTGGCCAAGGCCAAAAACACCTCAAATCATGAACACAGCCTGCAATGTGCGTGAAATCTTGCAAGCACATCCCCAATAGGTCAAGGAACAGATACCACCCTTCTCACATTGGCCTGTTATAGCGCCACCAGCGGGTCAACTTTTGCACAACACATTTTTGGAACAAAATATGGACCAATCTTTGACATCAGTAACGTCAAAGAGAGCACTGCCTGCGATCTTGACATTTTGTACTTTTATAGCCATTGTTTTCTGGCTTGAAGCGAGCCCACAATTGTTTCGAAGGAACAATATTTTCTAGTTATTATTTAATTTCCGTCAGTGATAAAAGGTAGTCGACGATCCTTTTTCGTCATAGTTTTAGCCAACAAAATCGACACTGTGCCCTCTCTCAGGTGGTTCCATGGTAAGATCACGCGGCACCAGGCGGAGCGCCTGCTGAACCCCCCGGAGAGAGGCATGTTCCTGGTGCGGGAGAGCACCAACTTCCCTGGGGACTACACCCTGTGTGTGAGCTGCGAGGACAAGGTGGAGCACTACCGCATCGTCTACCACGACGGCAAGCTCAGCATCGACGAGGAGGAGTACTTTGACAACCTCATGCAGCTGGTTGAGGTAAGGGGCTCTACAAACAGCAGCCATTATTGGAAAGAAATTGAGCAAAAAAAAAAACAACAACTGACGGCTCATTTCCATTGCGGTCCTTTTATTAGTAGGGCAGGAGAGAGGCACCACCAGCACCCGAACCAAATTTTTTCGAAACCTGTTTTTTAGGACCCTTATGGTGTCTAGTTATGATTTCCTCTTGTTGCCGTGGTCAACTAATATCCCATGGGGTTCATTTTTAATGATTTCTTGCACCTACCCATTCACAAAAAAAGACCCCTCACATCAGGGTTGTCAACATTGGACGGTCAGAATCCAGGAGATTAATTTTTTGGGGGTGCGCGGAACTCCCCTACCGGGGTCTGGGGGTCCTCTCGGCCTCTCCCCAAAACCTCTTAACAGATATATATATTTTCCTGTGTTCTGTTGAATTTTGTGCATGTTTGATACTTTTATCAGGCTTGCTTTACTAGCACTGGTACAATTTCAGCCTTAAAATGCCAAATGTAGGTGAATAATAATGACTTCTCATCTTTAAGTCATTACACGTATATGATCTTTCTTGCATGCATTGCCCCCAACCCTAAAGCGGGGGGTCTGGGGGTCCTCCCCCCGAAAAAATTTAACATAGTAGATGTAATTTCCTGTGTTCTGGTGAATTTTGTGCATGTTTTATACGCATGTATTGATGACTGAACCAAAGGACATCTTTAATGATGACTTCTAATTTTTAAGTCATTACTTAAGTGAATATGTGTCTGATCTTTCATGCATGCATTGCCCCCACCCCTAAAGCGGGGGGTCTGGGGGTCCTCCCCCAGAAAAAAATTACATAGTAGATGTAATTTCCTGTGTTCTGGTGAATTTTGGGAGTTTGATACCAAATCCAGGAGATTTGCCAATCCAGGAGACTCCCAGGAGAGGGGTTCAAAATCCAGGAGACTCCTGGGAAATCCAGGAGAGTTGACAAGCCTGCCTCACATGCTACTTAAAGAAGTTTTTTTGGGGGGGTCTTTTTTTCCTGTATAGTAAGATAGTGGGTGTACTCAAAAGTGTATGTGTGTGGGATATTTAGACACATATTCACAATATACTCCAATACCGGTACAAGGGAATATAGAAAAAACAAACCAATACTTATCTACAAAAATGTAAGGTGGAGGAAGAGGAGTAAAGTATTATTATACTTTGACAACCTCATGGTCGAGGAAAGAGGGGAGGGTGTGGACTAACCCCTTAACCACGTGTGTTTTTCAGTTGTTTCTCTTTTTTTTTGAAGTTCTAATAGTGTGATAGTAATCATTGCTATATAGTGTAACAGTGGTCTCTCCATGTCTCTCTGTTGCTTAAATACGTTTTCAGGTGGGTTGCTGAAATAGGGCCCAGTGTGCTACAGTATGATTGAGTATGATGATTATGATTAGCAGGCTAATGACGCTATATTCACCGCACCTCTGTGCTACCGTATAAAATGATTATGATGAATAGGCTATATTCAGCATTAATGGTTCTCAACCAGTGGTCCTTGTGGGTATTCCAGGTGGTCCCCAGCTAAATGATGGAGAGTAGGTAACAAAGTAGACCCTTATACAGTAGATCTTTAACTCTTGTGAGTGTAAAATGAAACTCGAGAGATCAAGTATCGGTAAGCATCTGCATTACCTAAGTTACAACAAGTCTACACAATTAGAGAATGTAGAAAATGTGTTATTTTGATCGTTTGCTGTAGAAAATGTGTTATTTTGATCGTTTGCCTGTTATCTCCATGGTACCACATCAATACAGCATGGAATTGTGGACAAAATCGCATCCAACGATGACAGTAATACGTTTTGGGTCTGAGAGGCAAAATCTCATCAAATGGTGGTCCGTGGCTCAAATACAGAATGAATAATGGACTTTCATATGAAAAGTGCTGAAAAAACGCTGTGCTACAGTAGCCTATAACATGATTATGACGAGTAGGCTATATTCAGCATCAGTGTGCTACAGCTACAGCGTATCTGCACGTGTTGTTTTCCTGTCGTAGAGCTGTTGTTCAGACCTCTGTGTTACCTCATAGCCACACGCAGTTCCTGGAACACATCATGAACAGGAAGTGTCGAAGAGGAAGAGCAAAGCAGACCGCACAGGTTCCACTGAACACACACACAGACAGACAGACAGACAGACAGACAGAACGCACTTGTTGCCACACGGTCCCTAGCTCGCCCCTCTCCCAACACTGCTGAAGTGCCTTTGAGCCATGCACTGAACCTGCAACTGCTGCTCAGTGGTCAACTGTGTGTGTGTGGGTGGGTGGATGACACTGATTGCAAAATCAGTGTCATCTTTTAAATCCCCTGCTTCATTTATTACACAGTATCTGTCTAATGTGTCTGTTTTGTGCCTGCTGTGCTATTTTATTCATTGATCTTTTGTTGCAGTTTTTCCCTAAATGCTTGTCATGTTGCTCTTTTACACTGCTCTGTAAAACACTTTGTGATATGTGTGTGATAGAAGCTTTTTTTCTCCTTTCATTTACATTAAATTTACATTTACATACAAAATACACTGATGATTGTGCTGTCAAACGATGAAACTATATGATATTTATGGTTTGTGGGGGGTCCCTGCTTTGAAGACCCCTGGTTTAAGTGGTTCGAACTGGTTGTGAAAACCTTTCTTTCTTTTATTTATTTTTTCATTCAAGAAAGGGCTTTAATAATGTCATCAGTTGCAAAATTTCTCAGTCAAAGCTTGACTGGGTTGCCATGGAATTTGCTTTGCAACATAAGACATTTTGGTGACCCTGTGGCCTTTCCTCTAGTGCCACCCGTAGGCCAACATTTCTAAGATATCTCACATTTTTATTTTCATGGCTTTAAGGCTATGTTTTTTAAGACAAGCTTGAGGCAAAGAAAACTTGGTGGGGCAATACAAATAATTATGTACTTTACACCATGGCACACTGGCTAACCATAATGATTGACTATAAATGGATTACGTTTATGTTCAGAAGCTCTTGGATTGCAACTCATATATTTGTCAAAATGGAGGTTTTAAATAATCTGGGCAGGGGGCATTCAATTTCATTTTTGAACATGGGCTGCTGTATCCCATTCCCAACTCGCGTCAGCATAGACATAGATAAGTGCAAACCTGGGACTGTACATGACTTACTTTGAGCAGAGTTACATTACTATAACTAATATATTTTATGAGTAAAGAGAACTTTGAACTAACGGCCGTAGCAAATCCAATGTTTAACTCCTATAACGTACAAGTCTTAGCGGGTCGCGGTTCAGGACTGCTCTCTCTTTCCTTCCTAAAAGGCCAACAGTGTCCTCAGACAGTATGTGACTCATATTTAGTTTGTTTCTTACCCTGTAGCACTACACCAAAGATGCAGATGGCCTCTGCACCAAACTGATCAAGCCCAAGCTGGAGGAGGGAACGCTTCCAGCTCAGGAAGAGTTCTCCAGGAGTAAGTCCCCGTTTTACTAGCCACATAAGACCTATTATTTACTTTGTCATACGACGGTGGTGTGCAGCAAAAATAGACGATCTACAAGCTGTTGTGTTCTATATTTGACCCGCAGGTGGCTGGGCGCTGAACAGGAAAGACCTCAAGCTGCTCCAGGCTATAGGGAAAGGAGAATTTGGAGGCAAGTGTCCTTGTGTTCATGTGTACAACTTCATGCTATGACTTCGTAGTTCGGTGACTTTGTGTTGCTTTTAATTAAAGATCTGAATCTATATGATCTGGACTTGTCACTTGGATACCCAAAACTTTTTCAATAACATGGATTATTCCTAAAATGCCCTGTATTCTCCAAATGGAAGTTACCACTTTGTTTTATTAATTTTGTAATAAGTTACTTGTATCCATCTTTGTCGAACATCTATACGGACATAATTGGCAGTGAGAACAGGAATAAATTGGCATAATGACTAAATTGGGGTAAAAAGCAAAAATGTCATTTTATTTTTGGAGCGGTGAAAGCGCTCCCAATAGACAGGTATGTCCGTGGCTGGCTGGCTGGCTGGCTGGCTGGCTGGCTGGCTGGGTATGTCTGTAGCCTGGCAATACCTTGAGTGGCCACACAAGTTAAAGGAGGGGCGCTGTTGTGCAGGCACAAACACACACACACACACACACACACACACACACACACACACACACACACACACACACACACAGATTCACCGCTCCACTTCGAACCGAGGTTTGATTTTTGTAACAGCATCAACACAGTGTTTTCACGTTATTTCAGTTTTTGTGTCTATTTGATAAAATGGAGCGTTTGGGTTTGACGGTTCAGTCTATATGTGTTCTTCTTTGCAGATGTCATGTTGGGAGATTACCTAGGGACTAAAGTAGCGGTGAAGTGCATCAAACACGATGCCACAGCTCAGGCCTTTGTGGCAGAGGCTTCAGTCATGACGTAAGACCCACATTTTGTCAACTCTAACCTGTACTGTTTTCCAGCTCACACACAGCATGTCACGCTGCAACATTCTTCAAGCTTGTAGATCTGCTATTTCCAGTGTGTGACACCACATATAGTACAACTATGTATATCAAGCTCTTCAGTCATTAATTAATTTCAGGATTTTACCAAACACTATACATGGAGGTGTAGGGCTGCTCTGGAGGTGGTGCTAACCCTGAGTTCTGGAAAGTTGTAGTTGAATAGTGAAAATAGAAGATCTGCAAGCTCACAAGTCACAATGTATCGCAAATGCTACAGGTTGTGACAATGTAGATTGTAGATGCTATGTGAACATGTAGATGCGGTTTTAGCATCTACATTCTTCTTCACAGGTGGTAGAAAGTTTCAGGTTATGGAAGGAAGGAATATTTTACTTATCTTGGTTGTATTTTAGATAAATGGCAACAAAAGTAATCAAGAAAGTCAACCAAAGACGTAAGATTCTTCGATAAGATCTCTTAGTTGGTCAACAGGAAAGCACTGAGGACCCTAGCTGGAGCACTCATCCACTGTCATTTTAACTATGCATGCACCTCATGGTACTCTAGCACCTCAATGGCTGCGTTTCCCAAAGCGATTTTGAGTGCTCGTAAGCTCAGGCATGGTCGTAGAGACCAAAATCGTCCTTCGCAGCCTGCGCAGGCACCTGTCAATCAAGAGCAACGAGGGCTTTCAGGAAACCGGTCGTCTCGTACAATGGAACCAAATAGCTGTGATGACGGTTGAATGCACACCTCATACGAATGGCCATCGTAAGGAGGATTTTAGAAGCAAACACCTTTCCCGCAAGTTTCCCACGGGTGCTGCAGACGTGTCTGTACGATGGTTTTTTTAAGGGTGCGCCGGGGCGCCCGTAAGCACCCTTCATAGAAAACTGAGCACTATATAACTAAGTATAACTATGAAAGTTTATTTAAAAAAGCTATCTAAGTCTCTGTGGATGGTAGAGTAGGCTATTCTACACACCTGCTATACAAAATAAACAAGTGAACTATATATTTATATTTATATAATAAATAAATAAAACATACAAAGGTGAACTATGTTTTATGTTATGCGTGTCGCTTGCTTTGATATAGGTCTATAGGCTACTGAGAAATAGCGCACCACAACACACACTTACATCAAAAAGAACACGCTTATAGGCTGCCTCATTTGTTAAGTGGGTCCGTGGACCAGTGGGGGTCCCCTCTCCCCAGCTAAAAGGCATGCAGTGATGCGTGAAAGCGGTGATAGAACTCGGATCATCCAGTCGCTAGTCCAACACACAACCCCTCGTGCCAACACGACTCAGCGAGAAACTGTCTGCTCAGACAGTGTGCTGGAGCCAGGCACTCATCATCCTACACTCTGAGAGTTAGCCTACATTTTTGAACCATTGGGTTCCTAACTTGCAAACTTCCAAACTAAAATATAACAGCCCTGCGCCTCTTTAGCCCCTCGTGCGTCGTGCCAACACAACACTGAGGTAAAGAGACAGGGCTGTTATATTTTAGGAACCAAATGGTTCCAAAATGTAACTCACAAGTTGAGAGTGTAGGATGATGATCGCCTGGCTCAGCCCACTCTGAGCGGACTGGTTCTCCAGCGCTGAGTCTGAAATCAGGCTAGGATGATGAGGGTCCATTGGTTCATATAACTAATTGTAGCCCTATAATTATTACAGCCAAGACGGGGCGGACAACAGCCTTTGTAACTGAACGCAGCATGCTTAATAGCATGACGAGTTGTGAGTTGGACTAATGACTGAGAGCCTCGGGTTCGACTCCCGCTTCAGCAAAACGATACAGAGCTCATTTTGAGAACCAATACTCTAGTCTACAATACTGTAGGCCTAGCCTATAAAATAAAAAATATATATTTTTAAGACAGGCAGTTATGTCAATTTGTGCAGTCAGTTATAGGCTATACCAACAGGCAACAGCGCTTTGCAGCTTTGCATGTAGGCCTAGTTTCAAATTAAAACAAGGGGTTTGTGCGGTCAGTTAGCCTACCAACAGCACTAAAAGTGTGTTAATTTTCAGTGTTGTATGTTATGTTTTATTGATGGGCCGGCCCGATACAATCACACAAGCCGCTGAAATTCATTTCGGAGCGCAGCTGCTGACGTCCTATCAATCGAAGCCCAGAGCCATTCAAGGAGAGAGTTGCATCATCTCCGTTCACATGGGGCCAGAGTTGGCAGAACTCTCTAATACAAGGCTCTGGCCAGCCTACTGGCGTGCGAAGGCTGTTTTACGAGAGGCGCTTACAAGCGAGTTTGAGAAACGCTATAATCGGACCGCAGCCGAGCGAAGGCCCTCGTACGACCTGCGCTTTGGGAAACGCGGCCAATGTCATTCAGGATACTCAAGGGACCAGTGCCCATGTACCTGTCAATTTGACAGGTGTCAAACAACTTAACTAGAGTAATGCACATGGGCACAGCACCCAGAGGGAGCTCCACTGATCTCATTCCCCCCAAATTTGGCACAAACATGCGGGATGAATTCATTCTATTAAGCCACCAAAATGTGGAATGCTCTTCCACCAGCCATCAAAAAGTTCAACTCCCTCCTGACCCTCTTTCAAAACCGACCATAAAAGAGCACCTGTCTGCAATTTTCAACAAGTCTTCTAGCTTGTCACTAGAAACTTTTTGTTATCCTTTTAGCATTTTTGTATAATTGTACCGCTGTACTTTGTGCAAACTGTAAAGCAGGGGTGCCCACACTTTTTAGACGTGAGATCTACTTTTAAAATGACTAGCTCAACATGATCTACCCATCCAAAATGTTTTTGCTGAGGGCCTGAGGGGGGGCTTTGGAATAGCAGCACTAGAGTTACATTTTAGACATACACACTTACTGTAAGGATGAAATAAATGGGAAATACTGGGGGAAATGTCTTCATCCCATTCTGTATGGAAGTGGTAGGTTTTGGAGTTCTTTGTAATGCTACTGACTCTTGAACAAAGTATTGCATTGGAGGTTTGCCTACTTTAGAAGCCATGAAGGGAGCTGACAGGCCCTTCTTGATGTCATATTGACATATTCTTTTTGAAGCAGTGAAAACCGCTTCCAATGAGTGGCTTTGTGTGTCCCATGCCCATATATGGTCATTTCAGTCCAGAATGAACAGGTTTTTTCAAAAACAAAATGTGTGTTTCATGTCCATATATGGTCATCTCAGTCCAGAATGAACAGGCTTTTTCAAAAACAAAATGTATGTCACCTCATGTCCATATATGGTCACTCCAGTCCAGAATGAACAGGTTTTTTCTGTCCCGTACGTCCAGAATATCAGTCCAGAATGAATAGGCTTTTTCAAAAAGCAAAATGTGTGTCCCATGTCCATATATGGCCATTTCAGTTCAGAATGAATAGGTTTTATCTGTCCTGTCCCGTCCGTCCGTCCGTCCGTCCGTCCGTCCGTCCGTCCGTCCGTCCGTCCGTCCGTACGTCCGTACGTCCGTACGCACGTGTGTGTAGTGTCCGTCCCGGTCTGATGATTGGATACTTTGAGGATTGGTCAAGCTTCACATGACAATTCGGCCCTCCAGATAAAATCATTAATTCATTCAGAATATAAAGAATGTATAGATCACAGAGTTCATAACTCTAGAACACATAGAATAAAAGTTCACCGCTTCACTTCGAACCGAGGTTTGATTTTTATATTTTAATTATATATTTTTAGAGGCATGTCATGTGGTCTACCTGCACACCCTTGGTGATCTACTGGTAGATCACGATCTACCTTTTGGGCACCCCTGCTGTAAAGTATTCAATCAATCGATCTGGATTAGCCTTCGTAGTGGAAAAGAGACATTAGTGTCTTTTATACTTAAATGTGTTACTTTGTGCTTCCTGCAGACAACTGCGACACGACAACCTGGTGCAGCTTCTAGGGGTGATTCTGGAAGAGACGGGGAGCCTGTTTATAGTTGCCGAATATATGGCCAAGGTAGGAGGAATGAATGAATATATGTGTACTTGTTCAGCACTTTGGTTCAATCTGGGTTGTTATAAATGTGCTATATAAATAATGTTTGATTTGATTTGATATTTATATATATATACCTAATTAATCCGTCTGGGAACAGTTTTCAGCTTCAGCCAGCTATGTGCTGCCTGCGGAGGGGGGAGCAGTTAGGGGTTAAGTGTCTTGCTAAGGGATACTTGGACACATTGCCAAGGGCTGGAATCGTATCTACTGTAATTATAAGGACAATTGTTTGTGTTCTCCTTTTCAGGGTTGTCTTGTTGACTACTTGCGCTCAAGAGGCCGGTCGGTTCTCCTCGGGGATTCTCTCCTTAGGTTTTCACTGTAAGTATATATGGCTGAATATTATACCCTATCCACGAGTTTCCTACGCCCCATAGTGCATTGCGCAAACGTCTGCACCGAGGTTCCGCCGCCGATTTACAAGCTCACAACGGGTTGCATCTGCGAAGCGACGTGAGCTTGTACTGTATGTCTGCTGTTAAACCCGGAAGTTTGGTCCTGATAGTCTCCAGTAAACTCCCGCGGAAACTTGTGGATATAAAGTATTATGTCTGAGTTAAAGGAGAATTTTGGCCTAGAAGGTTATTTTACCTTATCTCTCCAAAAAAGTAGTCCAGGTGGATTTTTTCCCATAACATGCAATCTTGTCCTTTAACTTCGTTAGAAAATTTTATTTTCGAGCGAGAGAAAAATTTGGACTACTTTTTGGGGGAAAGAAGGAACGCAGACTAAAGGTAAAATACTGTAACCTTCTAGGCCAAAATTCTCCTTTAAGTGGTCAGGAATAGGGATGGGTATCGAGAACTGGTTGCTTAGACAACATGTTGTCTAAGCAGAGTGTTCTAAAGTCTGGCTCTATATTTCACTATTTCACTAGAATGTGCATGTTAATGTCACAGTCATTGGCTGCACCTGTGTGCTATTCTAGTTTTGATGATGAGGCCCCGCTTTCCTAGTTCAGTTGCTACTCAAGCTCAAGGACATCTCTCCCCGTTCTGTGTCCGAGCTAGCCTCTAGAGTGCCCTAAAAAGTTTGTTTTGCAAGCCCCCCTCCCACGGTCTGACTACAAAACGGGCTACATGTCCAATGTGCTCCGTGTTGCTAAATGCTCCCCTATAAATCACATGTGCAAGAAAGAAAAGCGTCTAAATCCGTTGATCCAAACTGTAGAAAACAGTGCTTCTGCTTTAGCTGTGTACAGCAGCAGCTCTGCAAGCTTCGCAGCCGACGTTATAGAGTAGGCTACACTGTAAAAACATTACGTTGTGCCTTCACGTTCTGAGCACTGCAAAAACGGGACGTTGGATTGAGTACACTGTAAAAGATAACTACAAAAAGAATAAAATGAGGAGCATAAGGAGGGGAGGAGGTAGAAAAGACCATTGGCCACTAATTCTGACCAGCCCCCAGCATGGCCGCAAGCACTATACTATTATAGCACAATAGATGACCACAGGTCATGCTGTGCATCATCTATTCAGAGAATATCATATAAAAGAGAATGTATGTTAAATGTACCCATTAGTACTCTTTCTATCCACCCCCCCCACTGAGAATCGATAAGGAATCAGATCGTTAAGCAGAACCGGAATCGCTAAAATCTTAACGATACCCATCCCTAGTCAGTAACGCTTTTGAGATTTTTTCAAGGGTGCCCTGATCCAGAAAAGGTCGAGAACCACTCGTTTTAACATAGAACACTGTTCATTGTGGGACATGTCTTTTGGTCTGTCCCCCGCCCCCCCCAGAGACGTGTGCGCTGCCATGGAATACCTGGAGGCCAACAACTTCGTCCACAGAGACCTGGCGGCCAGGAACGTCCTGGTGTCTGACGACAACATGGCCAAGGTCAGCGACTTTGGGCTGATGAAGGAGGCGTCTTCCACCGAGGACACGGCCAAGCTGCCCGTCAAATGGACGGCCCCCGAGGCGCTCCGGGAGAAGGTGGGATCAACGACATATTAACGACGTCACATTTGTTCGACGTCCCATTAGTTTGACGCTGGTGAATGTTAACCTGGTGAATGCTACTATGCCTAACCTAACCCTAACCTCAGTAAAACTATGCCTAAACCTAACCCTAACCCTTAGTTGGACTAATGGGACGTCGAAATATCGAGATTTCACCGGGATCAACAACCCTTCTGTTCTCATAGGGGCCGTCATTTGGGCCCCCTGGGGATCAGTGTTGAATTTGACAGCACATTTTGATTTAGTGTCAGTCATAGTCTTTTGAATAGAACTTCAGTTAGTTTTGGTTATATTTTAGTCATCTGAAATTTTTTGTTTTAGTCTAGTTTCAGTTGACTAAATATCATAATATGATTTTGGTCTACAATTTTGCCACCATCTATTCTATTTATTTCCCTCAAATGATGCCTCTGCAACCTTTCTTTCTGTGTCCAACAGAAATTCTCCACCGCCTCAGACGTGTGGAGCTACGGTATTCTGCTGTGGGAGATCTACTCTTTCGGTCGAGTGCCGTACCCCAAAATTGTGCGTATATCACTCCAATACGTGCAATGTTTCCACCACATGATCCCTACCGTCCCTATCCTGGGGGTGAACATTCGGCAAAAATAGCAGATCCACAAGCTCACATCGTGTCGCATTGTGATGTGTTTGTGAGCTTATAGATCAGCTAAAATAGGAAGGGATCTACTCAACTAAGTAAAGGTTTTAACTAAGTAGTGCTTTTGGCAATAATTCTAGTTTTGTCTCACAGCTGTTGCTGTTTCTGTATTATGTTTTTTTTATTGAAGAACATGTTATTTATACCAATCTGTATGGTTGAGCAAGTTATTACAATATAACTAACATAACTAACTAGAGAAATGTTTCGGTCAGGTAGGACACCTACTGGTTGACGAGAGGAATTGCATGAAGCTCAAAACCACTTTATTCTCTGCTCAAACAGGCTTTTCTGTTTGAGCTCAGCAGACATTTCATTGAAGCAGGTTAAATCCTCAACCTGCCTGTTATTTCCTTAACAACTGGTTAGCTTGCTGTATCTAGAACAGCAGAAAAGTAGGTTTAAAAATGATTATACCTAAACATAATTCTTTGATTTAGGAATCACAGTGATAGTGTTGAGGACTTCTTTCATACTGTTTCACGTCTAGATGCAGGCATCCATGCCTATGTGGCAATGTGCCTGGACCGCATTTTACGATATTATCGCGATAATCAAATCCATTATGCTGGGGGGGAACATTTGCCAAAAAATAGCAGATCTACAAGCTCGGATTCGCTATTTTTTGGCAAAGACAGTTGATAGAGAGTGAAAGAAATCAAGTAAGTACCTTTTACCAATTATAGAGGGTTTAAGTTGTAACGGATATGCAGCTCGGCAAATAAAAGGTGAATTGAACCCAGTGCATGACGGAGGACGATATCACAATAAATTAAATGATAAATGAACGATTATCGTGATTGTTTTTTATCACGATAAACGATAATATTGCTTATCATCCCATCCCTTGCTGAAACCTTTCCCCCCCTCTCCCGTAGCCCCTGAAAGACGTGGTGCCTCGCGTGGAGAAGGGCTATAGGATGGAGTCTCCGGACGGCTGTCCCGAGGTGGTCTACAACGTCATGAAGCAGTGCTGGACCCTGGACGCCAGCGCTCGGCCCACCTTCCACGCCCTGAGGAACACCATCCAGAACATCACAGCCAGGGCACAGAACAGCCAGTGAAACCCGGAAAAAGATAACAAGATCGCTTCACTGTTGGGGCCACACAAGAGTTCTCAAGCCCTTTTTATTTTTATTTCAAGGATCCCCAGTTGGATATATAGAAAGTGGGTGCCGTGATGCGAGTCACAATATTTTGATACCGTTTGTAATTCATCGATATCACTTCAGTTTAACCACTTATTAAAAGGGGACCAGAGTTGCGCTGTACTTCGATCTACTCCAAATCTCGTCACCAAAAACAACAGATCTACAAGCGACACGTGACACGTTGTGCGCTTGTAGATCTGTTTTTGGGATGAGAAAAAAATTGTTGTGCCTGATCTGCCAGGTGTTGAACCATTTCAACACCTGGCAAATGCACCCCCTTTCTCTGTGACAATACTGGGACAATCCATTCACTGATGTTCCACTAAAGTGCCCAATGGCAGGCTCTCTGAAACTTTGGAATGTGACATCTGTAGTTGGGGAGGGTCAGGGCATCTGAGGGCTGCACGAGTTCTGAGACCGCTCATCAGAAGCGCTGAATGATGTCAATTTGTAGTTATATCGCCTTCCTTTCCGAAGAAAAGATTCTGATTGGAAGGAGTGTGTATTGGCTTTAACGCTTGAGAGCTTACACTACAAATACGGGTTAGTTTGGTTACATTTGCACACTCTGAGATACAGGCCTGTAAGGGGTCCATTTGGACGGTCCCCTGGTGGTCCCTGGAAACAACTAGGGTTGGGATCCTTAAGGTTTCTAATGAACGATTTGATTCCTTAACGGATCCTGTACGGGTCAGAGTTATGGTGGTCCTTGAAATTAAAAAAGAACTTTGAGAACCACTGCTATTATAATTGCATAGCAGACGTGAAGTCCACATAACCAGCTCTGACAGAGTGATAAAACCAGTTCTGGAATTGGTTCCAAATGTGATGGAAGCCATTCTGGTTCCTCAATGTTGGTTCCGGATCCCTACCCTAACATTGAGACCCAGTGATACGTTGTCTCAGGAGGGATGGTCCCTTGACGGGTCCAGTTAAATTAACACTGAGGATTATTCAGATGTAGATTGGGGTCCCAAAGATGAAAAAAATAAAAGTGGTTTGAATTTGGGGTCTAATGCATATCACATTGGGGGTCCTTGAAAAAAGAAAAAGGTTGAGAATCACCGACTTAAAGTACTGGGCATTTATTTAAAGGACTGCAAAGTAGTTTGCTGGATTCACCATTTTTTTCTTTTCTTTTTTTGTTTTGTTTTAATTGCTTTTTATTAACTATGTTAAAGGTGATATTTTGTAGTGTTGGTCATCGCTCACCTCAGGGTGCGTCAAGCTTTTTGTCATTCTTGATCAGTGGCTCAACTGGTGGTACTAGGGCCCTGTGTTCATAGAAACCATCGCTGTCGGGCAGAAACCTTGTATTTACATATTTTCCTTTTTGATATTCAGTATATTTCTTTTCTTCCATAATTCAACGCCCATAAGTACTGAACATAGCCAATCGACAAGCTCACAACGTGTGATGTTGGAGATTTTCTTCTTTTTCTATGAAAGTTGTATGTCTGAGTTGTATAAATGAAAAGTATTAAGAAGAGCTTGTGACTAGATAATAACTACATTGGATCCAGTGGAAAACCGGGTATTTTTTTCCTTTTCCTGCAAAGTAACAGTTATGGACATTACTGTACAAGGTTTCCACCCGACAGCGACGACGTGTTCATATGTGTTATTCCTTATGAGAGCTCGAAGCTACGCTGACAATCTAATGTTTTTATATCTGGTGTTTATGTTTAAAGTTGTTGTTCTCTTGTTCTTCATTGTTTTAGCTCGGCCCTGTGGAACATTGTTTGTTAAGGTTAACCACTTAAGCCCTTTTTTATACTTTGGCTATTCAAAAATAGCCGAGGCGTTGTGCGCTTGTAAATATTTTTTTTTTTTTTTTACATTTTTTTAAGACATTTTGAAAGAAAGTTTAGACATGTTTTGCCTATAATGGCATGCCCAAACCTTGGACACCATGCTGGTTAAAACCATGTATAAAAGGAATGGTATTTTGAGAATTTACGTAAAAGCATTCCGTTAAAGAGAGAGTAAATCAGGAATTGATAAAGCTGTAAGAGTTTTATGTGTAATTTGACCATAATTATGTAGATTGTGCTGTATTATCATTTCAGTTCTGATTAAAGGTTCATCTGATAAAAGATTGTTTTGTTTTCCAACTGTACTTTAGCTGGGAAAGCCTGACTGGTGGAAGTTATTTAAAAAATGTGGACATACTGTATAATGGTCCAGGGTACCAATTTTATGTTTTTATGTTGTAAGATGAGCACTTATACAGGATCAAGTGAAATTGGAAACGATGATGGAACAAATGAGTTGACAACATTGGAACCGGAACACAAGATGACAATTATCTTTCTGGGGATTTTATGGCATTTGTAACCCACCTGAAAATTGTATTTGTTTTGCCTAGGCCTACATAATATAATAATTTTAGTTATGAATGACATGTAGACTAAATTATTAGTTATTAATTAGTCTATTATGAATTGGGATTCAAACAGCTGAAAGTCGAAGTATTGTCAATACTGAAGGTGAGAAAGCAAGACTGGCCATTCCTCCTGACCTATAAGGTAAGAAATTGTAGTCTTCTTCACATGTTTTTGCTTATAGGAGTAGTAGGCCTATATGTTTTTGAAACTTTAAACTTAGGGCATGGTCACACACACACACACACACACACACACACACACACACACACACACTGCACTTTTATTCTATGAGGGCGGATTCTGACAATGCATTTCAATGGGAACGCTTCTCTTTTTTTTATTTCAGAAATCCGTACAAATGGCAGCAAACAGCATTGGCAGGGGGGGGGGGGGGGGAATCACAGGAAAGTAAAGTTCAATAAAAGGTCTGCTAAGACAAGAGGATTTTAAATCCAAGAAAGCACTATGGCTTGTTTACATTGTTGTCCTTGGCAAAAGTCGTGCAATATTTTAATACAGTTTTTTTATTATAATTAAGCACACACACACACACACACACACACACACACACACACACACACTTGCATTGAGACTCAGCCTTTATGAAAAGTGAGTGCTGTTGCCAAATCTGCTTTTTATAAGCGTCTGGGCTTGTTTTTCGCTAAATAAGTCATTTCACGAAACTGGTATACGATTTGAGGTCCCTCTAACATTTTTAAGTGTGTTTTATCTATTGGGTCACCAAAATGATTTTAAAAGCTTTATCGTCAATTGGAATGTTCCCTTTAATATTGTGCAAAACTTAGGCCTAAACATTTTATCTTTATACCAGAAATATATATATTCTTTAGTAGACAACACCTATTTGTACATTTTTCATGACCCGCATGGCCGCTAAGGAGAGTGGACTTGAGATATGACTACTAAAAATTTAAAGTAATCCATAAATTAAGCTATTCACATAACACCAGCAATGTCATCTATTGCTGGTCATGTTTCGTTTTTTAATAGATAGATGATTAATAATTAAAATCACATTATATAGCTCCATCCCCCAATCGCACTCAACCCTGTTAGACTCGTTTCTAAAGTGTAGGCCTAGTTGCTTACTTGGGCTTGCTTCCTAAATGTTGTTGGTTCTTAAACTTTTTCCTGTTAAAGAACCCCCAAAGAATATCCTACATATGTGTCAATAAGAAAATATGTTGTGCCAGGGACCCACACACCATATGCCTACATGAATTCTGTGGACAATTAAAACATCTTTCAAAACATTTCTAATTCTATGGTACAGGGGTCTTCAACAGGGGGTCCGGGACCCCTAGGGGGTCCTCAGAGTTACTACAGGGGGTCCTCCAAATCTTCCAATCCTTTTTATATTAACAACTTGAACCCTAGTGTCCATATTCTGATAACTGTAGCCAAAAATAGCAGATCTACAAGCTCACAACGCCTCGCGCTGCTCGCGGGGGAAATCGTGCTCTTTCGAACGACCATCATTTCGACCGGAGGGTTAGCAACTCACTCTACGGAGGTTAGGGTTAGGGTGAGGGTTAGAGTCGGGTGTCGAAAAGATGACATGTACTACAGCGACACGCTCCCCTGCTCGCGAGGCATTGTGAACTTTGTAGATTGTCTATTTTCGGCAAAGAGGTTTGGTGTAAAGGGGGAAAAGAGCAGACTAAGTACAGAGCAAAAGGTCAAGTTCATTAGGTAATGACGGCTCAAGTGGTTAAATATCTGAAAATACACATTGACATGAATCCAAAATACACTGATGATTGTGCTGTCAAACAATGAAGCTATATGGAATCTATGAATAGGTTGTGGGGGTCCCTGCTTCATCTCTCTCTCAACTAAGGGGCCCTTGGCCTGAAAACATTGAAGACCCCTGCTATAATAGTACCTCAAGTTCAAGTCAAGTCAAGTTTGCTTTATTTGTCATTCATCCCTTTCTGTCTGCAAGCAGATTTAGAAAGAGCAAACGAAATTGTGTTTCTCCTAGTTTAAGTAGCTGTAGCTGTAGCTTAATTTGGGAAGTTGTAGAAGGCCTGTCTTGCTTGTTTCTCTCACAACACGTGGCAACACTTTAGCCTCCACAAAGAGAAGTGAAGCAGTGTTGAGACCCAGCCGTGTGACCGAGGTTCTGGGCGTGGCCCTGGCCGCTCAGCGGCCAATGGGAGCAGAGGTTCGGGGCGTCGAGTCTGAAACGGTGTAAACAACTCCAACACGCTGTTTGTCAAAAAATGTTTTGTTTGTTCGGGTTTTAATTTTGTGCCACAGCAGCAACAACAACAACAACAGCAATAAAGCCGCGTGCGTCGGTGTGACAGCAGAACAACCACACAGCCACAACGACTCGGTAAGAACTGTTTTGTTTATACGCTGTTTAAATGTCTCGTGTTGTGAACTTGTGAATGCGCTGCTTTTCCTCGTTGTAGTAACTTCACAACTCTAGTGAAAAAGTTTGGCTCGAGACCCCCGACGAAAGAAAAAAAAGAAAACACCATCCGATCCGTAGTAAATCTGAAAGACTTTGTCAATACTTGCACAGATAAACACAATCTCTGCTTGACTGCTGCCTGGCATTTGCAGATGTCACGGTTTTCACATTGAAACGCTCGAAAATGTTAAATCTGCTGAAACTGATATTGCCTTTTTCCCCCCAGAACAAACCGTAACATAAGGCAGACGGAGTTGACAATGTATAGCAGGGTGTGGTGGTTATGGCCGGGTTGTTGACAATAATATGGCATAACTGCAGTGTCCACATGGAATGTCCTGAATGTGTGCCAGGTGAAATCTGATATTTACATCTATAGTTCAGTGCGTGTCCAGAGAGAAGCACACGCATTCTTTTCTTTAGTAGAAGACTAGAATGTGTGTATTTCCCCCAGAATGTCCTAGAATCTCCAGAACATTCTGTGGCTCAACAGAGTTATCTGGAAATCACTCCTTGATTGTACAGTGAGAGCAGCCTGGTTTACAGGCAGTCTACTGTAGTAGGGCTGGGCTACATTGATGATACTGTGATTTAATGAGACAATAGTTTTCATATTGTTGCTGTCAGGCAGAAACCTTGTATCTCAATTTTTTAATACTTTTCGTGTATTTTTTTTAAATTACCTTCTGAAAATTAGAGATGATCAACACCTCCTCTTTTCCCCTTTTTTTCTCCCACACATGACATATTAATGATGTTTCTACCTGACAGAGACAATATCATACTATGGCAAAAGTGTTGCTGGTTTTGATTAAGATTGTGTACTTACCAATACTAGCCAATCTACAAGCATTGCTTGCAGAGTTGCCATTTCACAATCCAATATTCCCTCATCCTTATTATTGTCTGTGCCTTCATTGCTGTCGGTAGGAGTGTGTTGAGGTGTTGGCTGACTTGCTCATCATAGAATGATGAGGATGGTGATGGTGATACTTTGATGATGATGGTGATGGTGATACTTTGACAATTCATTGACAGAAGAAGCAATACGTGTATATTGTAGTTGGATTACCTGTGACTTGGGATGAAGGGCACAGTGTGGACGCTTATCTTTTATGTTGTGGCACAGTGACGTATGTTTTTATATTTGCTACATGTGTTTTGTCATGTTTTTGTACTTGCTGCAGCATAAATTGCCCACTTTATTTGGTACAAACACACTTCAACTTGAACCTTGTCTGGTCTGTCTCGTTAACACTTCTGCCAAGTCTCTTTGGAATCTCTAGCGGTACCTCTCTCTTTTTCTCACTCTCTCTGTCTTCTGTCTTTTACTGGGCGCAACTAAGTACACAAACAAATAAATCCTGTTTAACTTAATTCCAAGCCCTAAACCTAACCTCCAAATGTCTAATCCTAATCTTAAACCCAACCTGAATCTTTTTGTAACTGTAAACTTAGGTCTAAGAATGCTTTTGAAACTACAATTTTTGAGAGGTACAGGAAAGTGGTTCCTCAACATGTTTGTCTTATTTTTCATATTCTACTGTACTTGTGGGGATTTCTCTCTCTCTTCTCTCACTCCCTCGCTCGCTCGCTCACACACACACACACACACACACACACACACACACACACACACACACACACACACACACACACACACACACACACACACACACAACACACACAAGCGTGCTGCAGCAGTGAACGGATGTGGGTTAATTTCTTTGTTAGGAGATGTCAACGTCTGCTGGCAGTACGCCCACTGCAGCAGCATGTCACATCCTCAGGCCATGTGGAAGTTAAAGGCCAACCTTGAAACCCAGGGTGAAAGTTAACTCTGAGAGGAGCTACCTTTAACTCGGGGCGAAAGTTAACACTGACAGGGAGGGATAGAGTACCAAAGTCCTGACTCCTGATGTCACTCGTTCATGTATCTTCAACCGCTTATTAGTGATGCACCGACATCTTATCGGTATCGGGTAGGGATGCGGTATCGGTACTCGTGGTATCGGTACTCGCCCCGATACCGGCCTATTTTGCGGTATCGGTACTCGTCAGATACTGCTCACAAAGTGCCCGAGTACCCTGTGTGTTCCGCCACTTCGCCTTTCTCTCTCTCTCTTAAAGTATCAAAAGTAAAAATACAAAATGTTTGAGCATAGCAGATCTAGAAGATCATGCACAGTACAGGAATTTCCATGGGCTAAACCTGAAAAAAATGTGAAATGTGTGGCAGTTGTGCCATTTTCTGGGAAAGCAATGCAATTTAATGTGTTATATACAGCCAGAAAGTGAGGAACATCTGTTACAAAATGTCTTTAAATTACGTATTTTTTTAAATTATTAATTGTACTCGTATCGGTACTCGGTATCGGCGAGTACTCAAAATGAAGTACTCGTACTTGTACTCGGTCAGCAAAAAAGTGGTATCGGGACATCCCTAGTATCGGGTCCCGATATGACTTTAGTCATATTGGGATATCGGGCACAACGTCACCGATCCAAGTCACAGATAAAATATTGTAATAAAAAAGTCTCTGGCTTACAAATATGCAATATAATCACGCACTTGTAAGCCCATAACCAAACGTTTTAGCATATACCTATTAAATAAACAATATCCCACAATCTTATCCAGCAAACCCTTTTCGTCGCTCCTCCACTCTTGAGACGAGACACGTGTTGCCATTGCATTTTGCACTCAGTTGCACTGACTGCACTCTGTTATTTTAACTGAAGCCTATCCTACAATTAATACATGGCTTTAATTGAAAGGTGATGCATTTCCCAGTCTCCTCCCAGTGGGACTTGCTGCGATCCCTAGGGAGACGCTCGGGAGGCACCTGTACTAGATGCCCGAACCACCTAATCTGGCTCCTTTCCAAGTGATGGAGCAGCGGTTCTACTCCAAGTCCAGATTTGTTTTTAACGGTCACTATTAACCGTTAGTTTTTACCGGTAACCAATTTCTTTGTTAACGGTTAAATAGTAATGGATAACTGTTGGCTATCCCTAGTCCCGACCATTCTGACCATTGGCCCAGTAATGTTGGTCAAGAATGAACTTGAGTTATAAAGGGAGAAAACTAAATATAATCTATGCAAAAAAAAAAAAAAAAAAAAAAACGTAATAAATCACTGTTGTTGTCAACGTCTATTCATTAATGGCGTCATGACTGTAGTACAACCTAAACCTTATCTTTCTATTTAACTTCATCATCAATCATCTGCAGATCTGACAGCTAAGTTACAGTAGCTGCATCATATTCCAACCAACTGCAGCATTCTCGCTACTAATGTGGCTGAAACTTTCTTTCTCTTCCTCTCAAACTGACTCACTCTCTCAAATCTTGCAGGTTTCTTTCTTTGAAAGTTTTTTTGTGCCAGTGTTTGGCCAGTCACTGGTTGTTTTAAAAAATATATATATTAAAAGGATCCCTGGCTAATAAGCCAAATATGCCTTAATGCATAATAATTGCTCTCTATAACGATTTATTTTTTAAATTTAAAACACATAATTTAGTTATTTTAGAAATAGTTAATCATTTACTCTAAGAAGGGGGTGATGCCTGTCACAAATTGTGTGATTCAGACCTATTGAATGTTATTACTGTAGCATGTCATCTGGCCAGTGATGTATATCGGACCAGTTACCCATATATGGAGATCCATGTACTGTATATGGAGATATGCTTACTCAGCTTACTCAGTTATGTGAAAGTCCTATGATGATAATCTGATAACCAGCCACACAGATATGAGCTGTCTTGACCATCTGTCTTGGCCATATATGGATTCTGTTAGTGTGGTACGTGGCCGATGTGGCCTCCATATATGGGCATTCCCATATGAAATCCTGTGGGGCTTAATATTGATGACAGGGAACTCCGTATATGGACATAAAAGGGATTCTGTTAGTTTGACATTCCCCTGACATCACAGTGATGTCAGAGCATGATGTCAGAGCGGCAAACCTATAGACTGAAAAAAAGTGTACACGTCCAGACGGAGTAAACATGTGCCAATTCACATACTAAACTGCGATCTTCGGTCGCAATAAAAAATAAGAATACAAATAAAAACATAACACTTCCTACGGTTCATTTGAACATCAAAACTATATTTTAAGTAAGCCATTTACCATGAGAGGGAGTGGGTTGTTGGCTGATTTACCACTGTTTCAGGGTTGTGCCACGAGCCGCAGGCGAGTGGCAAACGACCCTGAAACAGCTCTTCCTCTGTTCTGATGTCGGCGAATGGTGGTGGGGTTTAAAGGGCAACTGTTTTGAATCGCCATTATTGTTTACAATCAACAGAAATCAAGGATTACATATTTGAGGGAGAGATCACAGTAAAAATCCTAAGCATCTGAAAGTTTGATGGAATGCGCTTTTACACGTGAGTGCATTTACCACTTATCCATTGCATCCTATGAGCGGTGGGGTTCATTTGGTGCCTACCTGCATGCGCATACTGGTTCTCATCAGTGTGACGTGGACCATTGAGGCATCTATAGTGATAGACAAGTGGTTAATGTGAAAGGTGCATGTTCATATAATATCAGTAATGTTTTGGTTGTGGTGACGTGTAGGAGAGGAAGTGAGAGCGGAGCAGTGTTGTTGTGTTGACTGTGGACCTGCCTAGAACATCTCAGAAGTAGTAGAGTTGTTTTATATTTTTGTTGTTGTTGTTTCTTTGTTATATGAATTTGTCTTGTTCTTTTTGTGAATGAATGCAAGGGACCTGAATGGAAATAAGACCACATGGTCTTTCTTCAGTGTTATCCTTTTGGACCAACGTGCTTTGGCTATACCCTGTACTGTATGCATTTGTTATGTGTCTAATAAATCAATCAAAAAGTGGTGGAAAAAGTACTCAAATGTTTTACTTGAGTAATACTCTGTTACAGGTAGAGGTCCGGAATTCAAAATGAACTTGAGTAAAAGTGTGAAAGTGTTGGCATTGGCATCACAATGTACTTAAAGTACCAAAAGTTAAAGTACAAAATGAAACAAAATGAAAATAGCAGATCTACAAGCTCACAACTCATGTTTGCAAGCTTGTAGGTCGGCTATTTTCAAATAGTCTAGGTATAAAATATAATATTATAATGTACAGTATATCTGCAAAGTAACTAATAACTAAAGTGTTCAAATAAATGTAGTGGAGTAAAAGTACAATATTTGGATCCCATATGTAGTGGAGTAGAAGTAAAAGTATTGGAAATTGGAAATACACAAATACAAATACCTCAAAATTGTACTTAAGTACAGTACTTAAGTAATGTTACTTTACACCACTGCTCAGAAGGAACATGACTTCCTGGCACCCGTCTCAGAACACAAACAACAAGACGTCACGTCACGCACACAGACCACAGCGTTTCAGATGCTAGTGATAGTTTCAGACATACACAATATGTCATCTATTCATTATTTTGAGAAGCAGTGGTGGAAAGTAACTGAATACATTTACTTAAGTACTGTACTATGAAAAACGGACGCTAAAATAAAAATAATGTTTCGAAAATTTTATAAAATAGATTAAGCTTCATATATGTGTTTCTATTATAAAATGACCACAAAAAGCGTAAAATAATGATAAAATAATCATTTTGGCCATTGTCAGACTGACTTTGTTTATATCCCTCTTCTATTCTTTTATATGGATTGATAAGGGATATAAACAGGTCTGACAATGGCCAAAATTATTATTTTATCATTATTTTATGCTTTTGGTGGTCATTTTTTAATATAAACCCAGAAATGAAGCAGAAGCTTAATATTTTTTATAAAATATTTTCTAAACATTATTTTTATTTTAGCGTCCGTTTTTCAAGAAAAAGTTCCATTTTCAGGTATTTGTACTTTACTTGAGTATGTCCAATTTCCAATACATTTACTTCTACTCCACTATATCTCTCGTATCCAAATATTGTACTTTTACATCACGTGCAGAGACCAATGTTTCATATTTGACCATGGCCAGACACATGCTATGAAAAGCAGAAGAGTCTTTGTTCACTGAAGCATGTCATGCAGTGTGTTGTGCTGTTGTGTGACGATGCGTGACCCATAAACCTGTGTTTGTTGTCATGCAACTGTTGTTGGTACAGTACAGTATGTACAGTAACCCCGTCAGCACAGCTGTTGTAAGGCGTGTCTCTCGCCCTCTGACAGGAAGTTTACGGGGTGCAGGTACACAGTCAAATGGTGTGGTGGTGGTGAGAATTCCCCTGCAATCAATGCATATGTCAGCCAAGAGCGTCTTTGCTGTTAAAGGGTTAAAGGGTTCATATTTTAGATTGTAATTAGAGAAAAGAAAAGATGAGTGTTAAAATGTTTTCATTTACTTCTTTCTATTCTTTTAGAGATTTTAATTACTTTGATTTCAGTGCATGGGAGCATCCGTGCAAGTGCCTAAATGTGTCTTTTTAGACACAATAAGCCGGCAATCTATTTATTTCTATTTACAGTAACACTAGCCCCCATAAGTCACATCTGCCCATGAAGAATTGTGGTGCATCTTGGGAATGGGCTTATTGTATCTAAAAATACATATTTAGCCACTTGCACGCATGCCCCCAACCACTGAAATCAGTGTCATTAAAATTGCTAAAATGATAGAAAGAAGTAAATGAAAACGTTTTAATGTTTTAACACTCATATTGTCTTTTCTCTAATTACAATCTAAAATATGAACCCTTGTTGTCAAAGTTGTCCTTTAAAGGGATATTTTACTTTAAAAAACAGGACAGTTGAATTGCTTGATTCAGTATTTAGATATTTGATATTCATTTCCCCCCATTTTTCCTCTTCCTATACAAACCCATTGTAACTTCAAACTCCGCGGACCCCCATCTGAAAATATTTAGTGCCAGCACAGCGACCTTCATACATCTGTGTTTCAAAAATATTTGTTTCAAGATTACATTTTTATCTGCAACGCGTTGTGAACTATTTTCAAACAGCTGATGATTACTGTATACGTTTAAAAGTGGTTAAAACTTTGCTTCAGTCACCCCTCAGTGAGCATTCATTAATTTGGTGTAACGTAGGGGCTTTTTAATAGCATGCGTAAGACCTACCACTGTAGAGGAGTGTGTGTGTGTGTGTGTGTGTGTGTGTGTGTGTGTGTGTGTGTGTGTGTGTGTGTGTGTGTGTGTGTGTGTGTGTGTGTGTGTGTGTGTGTGTGTGTGTGTGTGTGTGTGTGTGTGTGTGTGTGTGTGTGTGTGTGTGTGTGTGTTTAGCTTTCTACTCCCTCCTGTTGTGAGTGACTGACGGTGTGACTTGAGTTGTCTTCTTTGTCTTGTCTTATCAGGGTTCCCACGGTCAGGAAATTCCTGGAAATATTTTGAAATTAGAAAAATATTTTTCCAGTACTTGAACAGTTTTGGAATTGATCAAGGGTCCTGGAAGGTCCTGGAAAAAATAGCTATGCATTGTCTTTGGTTATTGATTTTGTTAATACCTCTGAAATGACAAATTAAACATTGGCCAAATTGTCAAATTTTAGGCAGAAAAATATGAAATGAAATGAAATGAAAATAGCAGATCTACATGCTCACAATGTTAATGCCTCGCAACGCGAGGCGTTGTGAGCATGTAGATCGGCTATTTTCACAATAAAATGGTTTTATACAAAATTCCTCAACTCTTAGTGCGCGTCAGGGTGCCGGGTCCCCAGTTCAAATATGATTATTTCGGGGATCACGGCCTGAAAAAGTTGAGAACCACTGGCATACACTACCTGTCTTTGGGCATTGCGCATAGGAGTAATCGACTCGTTATTGAGCTGAATTATTGTTATATAGTCCTGGAAATCGGGTTAAATATTCTGGAAAGGTTTTGGAAATTAATTGGTAAAGATGTGTGGGAACCCTGTCTTATGTTGTTATACTTTCCTCTCTTTCTTCAGACTGCGCCTCTGCCCTTGGGCAAGTGTGATAACTTGAAGGCCAGTGTAATAACTGGATTACTATGCGCATTACAAATAACAAACCTATGAACTTATGTATTGTGGTGGTTTTATGAAGGAACTCTGCAGGGTAATAGATGGGGAAACTCTGACCTCTAGTGGATACCTATCAACAGTTCATCACATATTGAGTTTGAGAGGAACCTTGCTGTCAGGTGGAAATGTCACATGTCCATGAAAAAGAACCTTTTTTTATTTTTTGTAATTTTTGATAATAAATACATTCGATAATAAATATTTGAAGTTTTTCAGAAAATTTAGGTCAGGATTTAGACTGCGTTTTTAGTTAAAGGAAAATGTTCATATCATTTAAATATTTAAAAAAGCTGAAATCTACAAGCTTACAACAGTAAAATGTATTTTTTCCCCCTCTTTTTTTGTCAGTAATTCCTTTAACCTTTTAAGTAATTTGTCATATCTGGCCTGTTTGATTTTTGATTATGAATTCTAAAATCAGGTCATCAATATGTATTGATTGTATACGGAGAAATGTGTCCGTGGCACATTTTAGATGTTTTGTTTTTTACATAACAGTGCAATGTTCTTATTTTGATCATAAGACTCAATTACTGAATGTCAGTCTCCAGTTTCTCCTCAAAATATTTATGATACTGATATACTACGTCACTATGGCACATTTTGAGTCCAGTAGTACTAGTGGTTTCTGACTTTTTATTTTCAAGTATCCCCATAACTCTGAGTGTGTGGAAATTGAACCAAATGGACCTGTACAGGTCCATTTGGTTCCATTTGTGCACACTCAGAGTTAACAGACATGTAAAGGTCATGTAAGGTTCTTTATGTGTTTCTGGTAATATCATTGTCCGCTCAATGCCAAAAACTCAATTTAAAGGAGTAGTTCACCCCCAAAATTACTTTTTTTCTATTGATTAGTCACGCCATGGAGAGTAGAGTTCAATAATATTTTTTGGTTTTTGTCACATTCCTAAGACAAAAATTTGATTCGAGTAAATTTACCCCCATTGATTCCGGATGGGGACCCGTTTCGAAACGGGTCCCCATCCGGAACGAATGGGGGTACATTTATTGTTATCACATTTTTGTCTTAGGAATGCGACAAAAAACTAAAAATATTATTGAACTCTAGTCTCCATGGCGTGACTAATCAATAGAAAAAAAGTCATTTTGGGGATGAACTACTCCTTTAATCGTTAATCGCAATTATTTTAGGACACTTAATCTACTTAAATGTTGTAATCATGACATCCCTGTCAAACGAGGGTCCTTAATATCAATTTGAAGGTCCCTGGCATGGAAATGTTTGACAGACAACTGTTTTAAGGTACTGTAACATTTTGAAGTTAACAGTGCCACTAGATGGCAGCAAAGCCCCACCGAATTAACCAATCCTCTGGGCTTTAAACTTGCATGAGCTCAATGTGGCTGTTGTTAGTTGATGAAATCATTTAGTTGCTCAAATTGCAGGGCTGGGGTTCTCCATGCTGAACTAACAAGAGATTCAGGGACACCAAATAACACAGCTTGTCTTAAGCAATCTAACTTTTCATGTCTTCCAGTATGTATGAGTTAATGATGGAGACAGCTGGGTCTGTCCTAATGAGCTACAAATGTCAGTGGCTCGCCACCACAGCTAGTGCTGGAAAGTAACCAAGTAAAGTCTCTCAAGTAGTGTACTTAAGTACAATTCACAACTAAGTACTTTGACTTCACTGGAGTTTTTCAGTTTTTTAAATATACTGCACTTTATACTTTTTTCATTTGACCCAATCATAACCCAATGACACATATTGCAGTGTTTTACTCCAGTTACCAATTACTTACTTTGCGTGTTTAGATTAGGGCTGCTCACGACACGTCACGATGCAACACGTTGTGAGCTTGTTGGTAGATCTGCTATTTCCCCTAAAGAATACTTGAAAAAATATGAGATTTTTTCAACATGGTAACGATTATGAGGATTATGAAAAAATAATCGCGATTATGTCAAATAATTGCGATTAGACATTTTGTAATAATTGTGACAGCCCTAGTTTAGATTATTAATACAAAACATACATTAGGTGATAAATGATAATGTTTTATTATAGGTTAAAGTTGAATGCAATGTGGTGGCCGCGCACTCTGTGTGCACATGCCGCACGCATGGAGGCACTCCAGAACAGGTAATTATTATATTAAAAAGCCTTGGCAGTGAACAGTGTATTGTTTTGGCGACACGATGGCAGGCGTTGTTTTAAACTGCTGTGCTGCCTTTGGTGACTGAGTTTCCCTGGTGGGATCAATAAAGGTCTTCATGGTGATATACCTGTGTTAATTGCACGCACAAGGAAAAGCAAATACCTGTATGTGTCTCAAAGAACTGAAACTGCCGCAGATGGTCTTCTTCCTCAAAACCATGATGTTGGCCACCGTTTGATAATTAGACTGCCTCTGTTAATGGCAACCTCCTGTACACAAATGAGTCTGGAGATGTCCTCCCCCGTCCCCTGCTGGTGACTCTAGTAATACAATAATAAACAGTCTATTTAACCCTCCGGTGTGGCTCTGTCTGCACCTGGAGCACTTCTTTCTGTCTACGCCTAAATCCTGTCCCCCCAAAATAGCCGATCTACAAGCTAACATGGCTAATGTTCACCCCAGAAAATGGATGCTGTGGTTCAAGTGGTTAAAACGTGCATGCCATGCCTGCGTGTGGGGGCGGCAGTGGCTCAGGGGTAGAGTGGCCGCTTCGCAACCGGAAGGTTTGGAAGGCTCCCCCAGAGTTACTTAGTGTGGACGTGTCCTTGAGCAAGACACTGAACCCCTAATTTCTCCTGATGAGTATGTTGTTGCCTTGCATGGTCTCCTCCGCCATCAGTGTTTGAATGTGTGTGAATGGGTGAATAATGCACAATCTTTGTAAAGCGGTCTTGGATAAAAGCGATACATAAAGCACCATTTACCATTTATTTTACCATGCATGCAGGCAAGCGCACGCACACACACACACGCACGCACATACACACTCACAATATATAACATTTTTGATTTATTTATTATTATTATATTCAATCAGATCGCAGACCTGTTCTACATATCGTCCGACACCTAGTCACTTAGTCATCAGTGGATTTCTCATTTCGCGTTTCTTTCTCCTCATTGGCTGGCCCCATAGCCAATGAGCCTCTATGTCCTCTCAGACAATGGCATCTAATCGGGACAGTCTCCCGTAAGCGATTATGGAATCCGTAGGATACGGGGGTGAATAAATTAGAAGGCGTGTGAATAAATTAGATTGGCTGAACCGGAGGTCAGGAGCGCTCCGCTGTGTTCACTTGGACCGTGCGGAGACGCGGGTGAATGTTAACCTGGTGAAATGCTAACCTGCCGACGCTGGTGAATGTTAACCTCTATGCCTAAAACCAAAAGCGCATTTTTTGAGCCCACCCGCAAGCAAAACATGGACAATTCTATGATTTGTCAAAGCTTAGTGAAAATCTCTCAAAGCGTGGCAGGGAACGACATAAGTAAGTAAAAAATCAAACCTCGGTTCGAAGTGGAGCGGTGAATTTGAGCAGCTGTACCCTATGTGAGTGAGTGAGTGAGTGTAAACTGTGCCTGTGAGTGAGTGGTGAGTGTGCCTGGCCTGCACAAAACAGCGCCCCTCCTTTAACTAGTGTGTTGTGTGTGGCCACTCAAGGTATTGCCCAGGCTACGGACAGGGCCAGCCAGCCACCCACCCACCCACCCAGCCAGCAAGCCAGCCAGCCAGCCACATACCCACGGATATACCTGTTCATTGGGAGCGCTTTCACCGCTCCAAAAAACTATGTTGACTTGAGAGTCAACCAGTTAATAAGAAATAAGTCAAGTTTTGGTGAACTACTCCTTTAAGGCTTGTTCATTCATGGTGTGACGTTGTCAGATTTTCCAAATCTGTTCTTGTCGACAAGCGACGCTGTCGTTACCAAGCATAAATTGAGCGTAAAGGTCGACCCAGCTCTGTGTGTGTGTGTGTGTGTGTGTGTGTGTGTGTGTGTGTGTGTGTGTGTGTGTGTGTGTGTGTGTGTGTGTGTGTGTGTGTGTGTGTGTGTGTGTGTGTGTGTGTGTGTGTGTGCGCGCGTGTGCGTGTGTGTGTGTGCATGTGTATGTGTGTAACATCGCTGAGAGAGAGACAGAGAGAGAGAGACTGAGAGAGAGGGAACATGTGAGGCTAAAATGATGCGGAGGGGTCCATGCCAGAGGGGTGGGGCTGGGGGTGATTGGGGAGGGTGGGGGGTGGGGGGGACCCCGATATGGCCCCTTCCAGAAATCCCCCTTTAAACAGCGGCGGTGCGCGCACACAGCCCGCCATAGAAGAACAAGTATGGTCTTTGTTGGCCGCCCAGCGAATCTCACACACAGTTAATATAGACTTTTCCCACTGCCTCTGCCAAGACTGTGAAGTCATTTAATGAAGTGGTGGCTGCACTGTGTTTGGAAGCAGAGCTCATGGCCCAGCAGCGCTCTGTGTGCTGCAGCTCTCTCCTCTCTCTCTCTCCTGCTGCTGACACAATGGAAAATGTCTGTGTTATGCAGCGAGCAGCCAAGTGACAAGAGCTCACCTCTGGGCACACACACACACACACACACACACACACACACACACACACACACACACACACACACACACACACACACACACACACACACACACACACACACACACACACACAGAGACAGACTTCAGGATGAGGGACACAGAACAGCTATAGCTTAGCCATTTAAACCCCACATGCTTTAGTTGACCGGTGGCCCCCGAGGGCTCGATAGTAGATTTTCTTCTTTTTTTTCCCCCCTCTTCTACATCAGTGGTTCTCAACATTTGGTCCGGGGACCCTCAGGGTTCCTTCAAGAGGACCCTTAATTAACAGGTACTTCGTACATCTTCTTATGGGGGTCCTTGAAATGCAGGCTTTCCGGCAGACCAGTGCCTAGTAGAGGCAAGACGCGGGCCGAAAAGCTAAACGACGTCACCACAGCAAATAGCTGGAACTTGAGTTTTCATCACACACGTCCAGTACACACGCATCCATGCTTGATTGTCCCACACAAGCCGCCGTAGTCTGCTAAACAATCTTATGCTCTTATGTGTTCTGTCAAGTATCAGAGAAGACGCACTTTGATTGGCCAGTACAGTCACTTTGAATGGCGGATGTGTCAATTGCTCACCCCAGCAATGGGGTGATGACAACTAAAGGGGCATTTCTGCCTAATAAACCCCATGGACAGTCATTTGGGATCAATATAAGTAGGAAAGTGAGCTTATATGTTATTTAGTGCGGAGTTGGCCTTTAAAGGCAGCCACTGCCTCAAGTTTTAAGTGTTGAATAGCTTGTTTTAAACCTTCATCTTTACCCACCTCTTTCTTTACTGTTTAAGTTGGTTTCATGTGTAAGATTAAAAATAGCAACGCCATTACGCTACCAGCGATAGTGTATTGAAGGATCACTGGTCAGCATCAGCAAAGCTTGGCATGTATTGTTTGTCAACCTGTAACACCCGGTCAATAGGCTTCAAAATAGTACCTACTTTTGTCAAATTATAGGACAATCAATCGGCCGTTGGACTTCAAAACAAAATAAGAGCGCTTACTTACTAAGTAACTGGAACATTTATTTCAAGATAAAAAAAAAACAAGACTTAATTAATCAAAATTAAGCGAATTGGGACTGCAAACAGATTGGTGACCACATCCATGTTTTCTGGGACTGTCCTAAACTGAAAAAATATTGGGAGGGAATACGCAAAGAAATAGCGGTTATCCTGAAGATAGACTTACCATTAGACCCCAAAGTGTACATTATTGGTGTGGTTCCGGAGGGGTTGGCTAACAAACAAGTGGTCTACATTTTAAATATTCTTTTGCTTATAGCTAGAAAAATGATCACCCTAGCCTGGATGAGATCATTACCACCTACAATTGATCAATGGCACGCGAGACTGATTCAAGTGTACACTATGGAAAAGATCACTGCTAAGCTCCAGATGAAGTTCGATGTTTTCCTTAAGAACTGGGCCCCGGTAATATGTTATCTGAACCTCCCTGTATGAATGTAAATTTAGTTGCCATGCTATTGTGAGATTGTGAGTGTGTGTTGTTCTGATTCCAAGTTTATGTCCTGTTATTTCTTCCAAATTCCGAAATTGTTTTATTTAATGTTTGCCGATGTGTGTGTTTTGTGTTTATCTTTATTTTTATTTTGCTTTTATGTTATTATTATTATTTGTGGATTATTTGCTGATAACTTGCTGATAACTTTGTGAATGTTTATGGAGACAGAATGGCAAATAAACACCTTTTGTTCAAAAAAAAAAAGAAAATTAAGCGAATTAATTAATTCAATATTTTCCAGCGTGCGCTCTTTCAAGTCTTTCCTGCAGCAAACCCTGAAATCTATGAAAGTTTGAGAATCAAACGGCAGTGGCTCAGGAGGTAGAGTGGCCCAGTTTGATCCCGGGCTCCCCCAGAGTTGGCGTCGCCGTCGAAGTGTCCTTGAGCAAACGCATCGCCGAAAGGCTCTTCACACACTGTCGGTCGAGCGGCGTTCCTCTCGCGCAGGAATGTCTCTGCAGGCATGTCCATTCCTTTCTTCTTCCAAAAGCGCAGTCCTCTTTGTTTTTTTTTCCCCTCAGAGCATCCACAAGCCTCCTTTTTGAAACCCATGAACAACATAGATCTGTCCCATCTTCCGCCACGCTTTTCAGTGGAAAGTGCAAGGATCTGTCTCTGTCTGTCTGTGTATCTCCTGGTGCGTAGCGGGGACCCTCCCTAGGCACGGTGCTTCAGTTGTCTGTCCGTAATGAACCATGATGAAGCATGTCAGAATGTGGTGTCATAAGTCATGCAGGCCACGTGGCTACTAGCCTGCTCATGGTCTACACAACTGTGCTGTGTTCCCACAACAATAGTGATGCCCGCTCTGGTCCAGCGACCTCTCTGTCCCATGGCCTCTATTGAGAGTCCCTTAACGCTGGGTGTCTGTCTGTCTGTCTGCGATCACCAGGAGTTCACAGCATCTCTTTCAGAGGCCAGACATTCAATGGCTTTTTTCCCCCCCTTTTCTCATTCACTCCCCCGCAATCTCCTGTTTTTTTTGTTTTATGTCTGTTGACTTTGTGTGATTTGTGTTTGTTTTTAAGCTACATGGTTGAATAGGATGCACATAGTACGGTAGCTGTATTTAGAGGTGGAAAGTAATTTACTGTACTGTACAGAGACAACTCAGGGCAAGTACCTGTTAGACTTAGAGGACCAGGATGTACACAAGCCGTAGGGTTTTACTAGGGGTGCAGGAAAAAATCTATTCGAATTCCAGTCGTGTTTCTAACATGGTAAGATTCAGAATCGATTCTCATTTTCCAAAAAAACAATTATAAAACTACGTAAATGTACTTTCATGCCAGCAGACAGAAGTAGATCCTGATATGAATTGAATAGAGAATCCTTTTGAATAGAGAATCCTTTTGAATAGAGAATTGTTTTTAAATCGGAAAATAATCGTTTCTAAATTCGAATCGTTTGGATTTGAAAGATCGAAAGAAATCGTGAATCGTGACCCCAAGAATCGATTCTGAATCGAATCGTGGGATATCCAAAGATTCGCAGCCCTAGGTTTTACTGCTTTGTATGTATGTTTATGTATAAAGGTGCTGATGTGCTCTTTCCTGTTAACACCAAATCAATCCATTCGTCCGTTCATTCAAGGGCTATTTTTAAAACAAAATGTTTATTGTTTAAAAAGTTAAAGCTGTGTATTATACTAGTATTTATGTATTCTACTATATAAATTAGGCCTTTGAGTTGTGTTCTCTTATGACACATTACTGTAGTCCATTGTTACTCTGGGAAAAAAAGGAACCCTATTGGACAGAAGCTGGTACAATGCACAGATGTTCACTTGATCTCCTGCACCCAGTACTGCTGTGCTTCGGGCTCTGGGCCTTATGTGCGCGCGCACACACACACACACACACACACACACACACACACACACACACACACACACACACACACACACACACACACACACACACACACACACACACACACACACACACACACAAATGCACAAACACATACAGAAAGCGAGCATGTTCCGGAACATGTTACCATGGTGACAGGAGGGGGGACAGGTCCACAGGAGGACCACCCCACGCTAGTGTCTTACATGTCCGGATGGTATGATGAATGACACACAGATAACGGACATGTGGCAAATAATGCGCGCCGCGCGCGCTCGTTTGACCTGGGCAGACACGGCAGTGATTGATTGTTGCAGAAGAGACAATTCATATTCCATCCTTTCATGTCCGTGTGTAAATTAGCGTTCTACTTTGTCGTGCAAGTATGTCACACTAACTGAATCGACAAGCTGTCGGCAGCTTGTCGATTGGCTGTGTCTGCTGCTTTTGAACCGCTGTGAAAGTGAAAGCAAAAGCGGTTGTATGAATATTTAACCGATGAAAAGGATTAAAGTTAGTTCTGTTGATTTGATCTGCTAAGTGTTACATGGCTTTATATTCTGATGCTGTGCCCATTGCTATAGAGTGTTTGTTCAGTAACAGGGGTCTCCCCATCCCTCCATCTCTTCATTAAACACAGAAGATGCAATCTGAGGTTGGGATACCAATTTTGTCCAATCAGAAGTGAGAACTCACACAGGCTACAGCTTAAACAAGTGAAATTGGAAGTAATGACATGAGCAAACACAATTGGAACTCCGGAGCAAAAGTACCTAACACAGCATCACAATCATTTTAAAGTTTTTATACATTGGCTAATCAAAATGAGCAGACCAAGCCAAACAGAAATGTAATATTGATTAATATGTTCAATGTTAAAAACACAATTAAAAAGGAAGTATTTGTGTAACAATTAATGCTCAATTAACATGTTATGATTTGTGACAGCCCTAATGTCACGTTGATTCGACCCACACCTCCAACTGTAAAGTCCCATAAGAATCCAGACGGTTCTGGTCCGATAATAAAAAGAAATCAGGAATTATGGGGTTTGGTTTTTTTAACAAGCAACAGGCGGGATGCCTTATACTGTAGTCTCTGGCTCTTATTACTCTCTTTCAACCACTGGAATTAACTGTGACAAAAGTGGTTGGGTGGCCGCGCGCGCGTGTGTATTTGTGTGCTTGTGTGTATTTGTGTGTGTCAGAATTTGACAATGTCTGGGTTGAAGGGTTGTGATTGTAGATATGCCTGATTTATAGTTTAGGTGTCACGCACCGACCATAGCAGATCTTCAAACCCACAAGGTGCCACGCTGTGATGCGTTTTGAGCTTGTAGATCTGCTATTTTCAGCATCTGGTGAGTAAACAATTGTAAAAATCCTGTGTGTGTGTGTGTGTGTGTGTGTGTGTGTGTGTGTGTGTGTGTGTGTGTGTGTGTGTGTGTGTGTGTGTGTGTGTGTGTGTGTGTGTGTGTGTGTGTGTGTGTGTGTGTGTGTGTGTGTGTGTGTGTGTGCGCGCGCGTGCACGTGTGTGGTGATGAGGCAAGGTAGACATTTTACCATTAAAACCACATGACTACACATACTGCACTGATATCAGCAGTGGTTTAACTGGAATTCTAGCCAATGGAGCCTATAACAATGAACACATGAATACTGTGTATGAATATGTTACAGGGAGGCTGTAGCTCAGTAGGTAGATCAGGTCGTCCAATGATCCGTGGGTTGGTGGTTTAACTCATACAGTGCCAGGCGACTTTTAGAGCAACTTTCTCACTATGGAGTTCCCTGCCAAGCGACTTTGGGCGTTTTTTTTTTTTTTTTGGACCCAATTAAATCTAGTAAACATGATTTCAATCGCGATTTTGCATGTTCCACCCCCCATACAACCCCATCTTTCAAACATGGCAGC
>NC_137820.1:35983617-36131117 GCF_963921795.1 Nannobrachium achirus | reverse complement strand
TCCTTCCACGCAGCGGACACATAATGGCGGCCCTGTCGTCCCGGGTCGCACCGGCCCCCATGACGTCAGTCCCACAGAATAGCAGGGAGCTGTTTAAAGGCTAATGTCTTACAGACATTGTAGTCTACGGGCCTGGACTGTCATTCTCCCTCTCTCTGCTTTTCTGCTTTTCTCTGGAGTCACCCTGAGGTTATAGCCAGCGTCTCTGGGCTGTGTGTTTGTATTATGCCAGTAACTAGGGAGAAGTTACTTTCATGCATGCTACCTACGTACATCTACAGTAACTGTAGAGCTGTTTCCTACATGTTTGATTGATTGATTGATTATTAACACAGCTATTAACTAGGGATGTTAATCGACGCATTATTTGCGAATCGACGCGTCGTGGCCGAAAATCGACGCGTCGATCGACTTTTTTCACTTTTTTTCCGCTAAGCAGCAGCTGAGAGGAGAGCAGCACAACGGCGCATTACTTTAAACAACACAACGTATGCTGCACCCATCAGAACTTGCATCAAAGCCCTAATAATAATGATAATAAATGATTGCTCGTCCTTGTTAGCATGGAGTCTGTTCTCTAGAGACTAGAAGCGGAGTGACAATAAGTCCATGGAACGTGCGGGAGCGCTGACCGCTCGCTCTCATATATCCCCGGTGTGTCGCATTAACGTTAACGACGAGTAGTGTGGTTTGTGATCATCGCACACAACGGCGACGCTGCCATTAAAGTGATACCTGACTAATACGACAAATATGTCTTAAAACATTATAATTGTCCTCTATAACTACAATGTAAAATTAAAAACACCTTAAATATTTTATTTCTTCTAGAAATAGCTAATCTTTCACTCAGTAGGGGAAATGCCTGTCGCAAGTTGATGATGTCATAAATGTCATGTGTCATTTTTATGGCATGCATGTGCAAAAAAACAAAACACAAAAACATTTGAAATATTGATTTGATGCTCATATTAACCATAGGAAGTATTAAGTTTGTTTTTATTTTCACATGCATGCCATTAATTCCATAGGGATAGATCACACTTGACATTTATGACATCATCAACTTGCGACGGGCATTTCCCCTATTGAGTGAAAGATTAGCTATTTCTAGAAGAAATAAAATAATTGAGGTGTTTTTAATTTTACATTGTAGTTATAGAGGACAATTATAATGTATTAAGGCATATTTGTCGTATTAGTCAGGGATCACTTTAACAAGCGAGCTTTCGTGTCAAGCATGCATGCAGAGGCAGGAGGTAAACAAAACGCATCCAGTCCATAGAGTCGCACTGCTACGACGCGCGCATCATCCCGGTCCAGCAGTGTTTCTCAACCAGTAGTCCGCGGACCTGACTAGCGCCGCATGCATGCACAACAGTCTCCGACACAGACACACCCACCCGGTCCTCTCACATTTGGAAAACATTAACGCTTATAACCTTTTTGAACAACGATTAAAACAGTCATTTTTGGGGGGAAAACTTTAGAAAAATAAAAAAAATATATATATTTTTCGATTTTTCGACTCATACTTTTTGAGTCGCGGTGAGCATGAGTCGATCGACGCGTCGATTTTCGATTTTTTTTCACATCCCTACTATTAACAATTCAAGTAGTACAGTCAAACGTTATGCTAAAAGGATAACACAAGAATTGTGGTCATTGTAGTCCATGCATTGTACTCAATTCATCAGTAAGTCATACAATACAATACAATACAATACAATACAATACAATACAGTAAAAGCTCAGTAGCAGCAAAAGGTATATTTACAGAACAAACGATGGGTAGAGGCAGAGGATGCTGCAACCAAGGTTTTCTACTAACTAAACCTATGTATATTTTGACTTCAGCCATTCTTTAAGGTTAGTTTTGAGTTTGGGCCGGGAGTCGACATCTTTAATAGCTTTTGGTAAGGCATTCCACGTTGCAACGGCAGCATAATAGAATGCGCCCCTATTGCGCCCAAATTGTGTCATTGACAGAATATAAATAGAATTCCAAGCCATAAAATAATGCACATTGCACCTGTCTTAAGTTATGTGGAAATAAAGCAAATAAAAGAGAGACGTTTTCATGTAGGCCTAATGTCATTTTATCAACTGGCCCGTGGCCCCTTGATGTTTTTGTAATGTGGCCCACACGTTCAGAAGTTTGAGTATCCCTGCTCCAGAACATAGACATACACATAGAATTAGGCTTAAAGTTGGAACTTTTTTATTTTTATTTATTATTTTACATACAATACTATCTAGTACATCTGCAGTGACTGGAGGTCGTCTCCCTACTCTTCAATTGAGACATTTAGACCCTGGAGTCTGGTATCGTTGACACTGTCTGCAGCTCATAAGCCCAATAACCCTCTTGTTCGCACCTTAGATCGAGGTTCGAGTTCCATGAGAACCATAGGAACCTGGATTGGTTCCATCACATTTGGAACCGTTTCTGCAACCGGTTCTATCACACTGTCAGAGCTGGTTATGGGGACGTCTATTAAACAATTACAATACCAGTGTTTCTCAAACATATTCATTTCCAGGACCACCATAACTGTGAGAGTACTGGTCCCTTTGCTTCCATGTGTACACTCAGAGTTGCAGACTTGACAAGGTATATTTGGACCTCTATACTAAAGGAATGGTTAAGGGGAACCATGAAGGAATCGGACCGTTAAGAAGGAGGGACCGTTAAAATCCTAAAGGATCTCAACTCTACGTCGTGTTACAGTTGCAATTAACCCTCTCCGTCGGGAGAAGACATAAAACGTGCAAATTGCAGCTTTAGTGATCAGATGGCAAGCTTTCTTACAGATGAGATCCATCTACCAGCCGTGACCCACCAAACTCTTTAGGTGTTTGATGTTTTTTCACCTTCTTTCACTCTCCTAGATTGGCCGTCCTTGTGTAACCAGTGTGCAAAAATAAACGTAGGAAATGAATGCTCTTGCCTGGATGAATGTTAACATTACACATATCAGGACGTAGATTGCTTTGGGCTCGGGCTTCAAAGAGCCGGGCCTTCACCAGTGCCAGACTATGAAAGAGATGAATGAGCCGTTTCCCATGCCTGTGTGTCACTCAAACTCCACGTGAATGAATATGTCTGTTCATTCCCTGAAGTGTGATGAATGTGTTACAGAAACAGATGGACATAAATGAAGGACCATAGGACACTGTAAGTCAGTTCACACTAGGGATGGGACGATACACGTCATTATCGTTTATCGTGATAAAAAACACACACGATAATTGTATCGTGGAGATTTAATTTATCGTGATATCGTCCTCCGTCATGCACTGGGATCAATTCACCTTTTATTTGCCGAGCTTGTAGATCTGCTATTTTTTGGGAAATGTTCCGCCCCAGGATAGTGGCTTTTGATTATTGCGATAATATCGGAAATCACGTTTTCTTTTGTCACAATAATCGTGATATGAAATTTTCATATCGTCCCATCCCTAGTTCACACCATAGTTTAAGGACTATAGGACACTGTGGGCTCTGTTTTGATTGTCCAGCACCAGATCTTATGCCTTAACTTAAAGGCCTGTCCATACTGTCTCCGACCACCGAAATATTCGACGGAAAGGTCCGGTGCAACTACAAAACGACGTCACTCGCATCTTCCGAAAAGCCTTACCCCGAATTAGAGTTAGGAAAGCTGCACGTCGGAAAGTCGGAACTCTTTGACGAAAAGTTTGGAAATTGGAAATAATCGAGTAAAGTACAAATGCCTCAACATTTTACTCAAGTACAGTACTTAAGTAAATGTACTTAGTTACTTTACACCACTGAGCATGTTGTACTGTGTTTTTATGAACCGTATCAAACAGACCCAGCAGAGGTCAGGACGGTGAACGGTACCTTGTCTGAAGAGGCTTATTATAGTTGTGTTGCATTTTTTTTTTTTTTTTTAATGTTCATTTCGCTTCAACTCTTTTGTTTTAAATCGGTTGGTTGGTTGGGTGGTTGGCAGGCTGGCTTCTGGTTGGCCGGTTGGGTCGCTGGCAGACTTCTGGTTGGTTAGTTGGATTGCAGGCTGGTTTCTGATTGGCTAACTAACTGGCTGGGTGGGTGGGTGGGTGGGTGGTTAACGTGCTGCTCTATGCGTGCGTGCGTGCGTGCGTGCGTGCGTGCGTTCGTGCGTGAAGAAGATGGTCCACTGTCCTCCTCATCTCAGCGCACGTCTCAGATGTACCCAGTAGCTGCATCAGTCTCTCTCCAGCTACATACGTGTGTGTCTGTGCGTGCGTGCAGACTCAGTTAGTTGTGTACTTGGACTCTACACTGGGCTGCAGGAGGCTTGTGTTTTGTTCTTCCGTCGCCAGATGCCAAGTTGTTCTACTGCTCAGGCCTCAGACCCTGTCTAATCTTAGCTGGATGCCTTTCTTTGGCTGATCAAAGAGTAGGATATGCTTTATGGTGCTCTGAACGGTACGCGTATGGCTGTGTGTGTGTGTGTGTGTGTGTGTGTGTGTGTGTGTGTGTGTGTGTGTGTGTGTGTGTGTGTGTGTGTGTGTGTGTGTGTGTGTGTGTGTGTGTGTGTGTGTGTGTGTGTGTGTGTGTGTGTGTGTGTGTGTGGCCGGCCGCCATAGAGGGGAAACTCCTGTAAAACGGTCCACACTTCTCTTTAAAAGGGTATGTTTTACTTTGCTGTTTTGGAATTCGCTTCTTGTGTACTTGACAAACCGAAGTCTTAAGTGCTCACACCCCCAACAGGAATGTAAGGAGTGTTAGAGTGTGTGTGTATGTGTGTGTAGTGCGTGCGTGCATGTGTAGCGTGTGTGTGTGTGTGCACGCGTGCATCCAGACATAGAATATGAGTCTGAGAAAGTTCCAACTGGTTTCAATGTGCGTCTGATTAATGCACATGACAACACCCCCAAAGCGTGGAAAAAAACAAACACCAATAAAAAAAAGACTAACAATACAATTACAGTGAGATTCTTGAGCAGCGCTGTGTCTTAAATGAACAACAGGCCCCCGGCCCTGTGCCGCATACACCTCCCCCCCACGTCATTCGGTTACATTTTTACTGTACGGTGGTTTTTACATTGAATGTTTGCCCTTGACTTGTGTTTCTTTGAAAGTCGCTTTTCCAGCACAGAGCTAGTAATTTTGGTTCCTTTATATCGGCAGAGTGCAGATGTCACAGCTTAGAGCCGTTCACTCACTGGGCCCTCTGCACTGGGTTCTGTCAGATGCTGCTGCTGCACCACACGTGAAGCAGTCGAAAATCCTGAGTGTTTTGTGTCAAGGTGCAACGGAGCGGTGGTTTTCTGCCTGCGGGCGCAGGGCCCACTGCTGGGCCGCAAGGGTATTGCAAGTGGGGCCCCCAAATAATTGGCAAAACCCCCACTACACGTTCTTCAGGCTACCCTGTTTACATAATGGACACATGGTGTGTTAATGCAGCTCTCAACCTTTGGTCAATTATTTTGGGGGGTCCCCAGATGATTAGCTTAATGTGAAACATTGTTTTCTCACTCAACAGTAAACAGACCAACATACAGTATAAGTGTATAGAGGGTATCTGCACATTTCTAAAGTGACAATTTAAGGAATTTTAAGACCCTTTTCATATTGTCAAATATTAGAGGCAGAAATTGTGAAAATAGCCAATCTACATGCTCACAACGCCTCGTGTTGTGAGCATGTAGATCTGCTATTTTCACAATAGAACCGTGTTATACGAAATGTAATGCCTCAACTCTTAGTGCTTGCAGGGTGGGGGGTCTCCAGTTAAAATATGATTCTTTTGGGGGTCGCGGCCTGAAAAGGTTGAGAACCACTGTGTTAATGGAGCTGTCCAAAATAAGGTAAAAACACTGAAAAACCCTGGCAGAGGCTACTGAATTAACGAATTAACACCTGGCAGTGAATGTGTTAAGTGGGCAGATGGGTGGGCTGCAGACAGCCCTGATCCAGAAGATGTTGACAATCACTGCAATAGACAACATTCAGCCACTAGATGTCGCTCTCTCAACACCTCTGTGTTGCACAACGTTCCTTATTTCCCGCACTCACATCTGTAAGGCAGCAATTATGCAGTTTACAATGTTGTAGCGTGGTGGCTGCCTCCAAGCATCTCTTCAGGGGAATAAAGTACCTTTCCCAATAAAAACCGAAACGCACATGGATGATAGCGACCAGCAGCATAAAGAGTTAAAACAACTGTGTATTGGACCTCACAAAAGCATAACACAGTATATTTGGTAAAAAGCAATACTTTTATTCTGCACCTTTTTAATTTTTTTGTGTTTGCATTTTGTTCTTTTGTATTATTTAACAACCTAAAAGTGTACGAATATGACCTTCTGACAAATTTAAACAACGCGGTCTAGAGCAAGGGTTATATGAACTGGGGATCCCCCACCCTTACAAGCACTTTGAATTGTAGGAGTTGAGACATAAAACAATTAAATTAAAGATGGCTGTGTTGACTCTGGTGTGAAGTATTCACTGTCAGTGATGATTTGGGGTGCCATGTCATCTGCTGGTCCACTGTGTTCTATCAAGTCCAGGTCCACTGACAAGCTTTATGGAGATGCTGACTTACTTTTCCAGCAGGACTTGGCACCTGCCCACAATTGCCAAAACTACTAACTGGTGTACTGACCATGGTATTACTATACCATGGTCTGCCGAGAACGAGTTTGACTACTTTTATTTTCATTTTCTGATTCTGGGGTATGTCGCCTGATGACGTCATGATGCAACCGGAACCAAAATAATCCCTAATGAATGTGTTTGGGAGATGGGTCTGGGCACAAGCTCGACGCGGAAGCGGATACCTTTGGAGGGGATTGTCGCGAGTGGAAAGTGATTTTTTTCCTGATTCTACAAGACCCGGGGGCGTCTTTTGAATGCTCCCCGCCGCGGATCCGAGCAACGCACAATATTCAGCGTTTTTTTCAATGATACATGAAAAACACTCTTTTTTCAATGTAGTAAATTAATTTTAAATATTTCATGCATAATGTATCTATATTTATTATTCCCCAGTCCCCACATGTTTTTGGTATCAGCTGGTATTTCAGGATTGTGCGCTACAAGCTCACAAGAATATCCATATGTCGCCTCCATATTTGTGTCCGATGCAATTGATCAGAATCGCATACTGTACGTTAGACTTGGTACTTTCCCTGAACTCCCGCTAAAAAGCCAATACGACGACTTTCCCCTCGTCGTGCTCGGTCGTGACAGCTTAATGCTTTCTCCCCGTTTACAGTTGTCAAAAATAGTTAGAAACGCTTTCATCCCAGTGCCTTTCAAGTCACACTTCTCCTCCGACACCAAAGACAAGACGGAAGCCACAAGTATTCTCCCACCCCTATAATTTCCCCTGAACGCACACACACAGGCAGCACGGGCAGATGGAAGACGCAGGCCTGTGTGTGTGTGTGTGTGTGTGTGTGTGTGTGTGTGTGTGTGTGTGTGTGTGTGTGTGTGTGTGTGTGTGTGTGTGTGTGTGTGTGTGTGTGTGTGTGTGTGTGTGTGTGTGTGTGTGTGTGTGTGTGTGTGCGTACAGGGACGTGCAGAGAATGTTAGAGAGGCAGGGGCTGACATTTCTAAAAGGGCCTTTTGGTGAAAACATCGAAAATAATAATAATAATCAAGTCAATACTGGAGATTTCTACACACAGAGGGCAGTTCTTTCAACATAAGATGCTGCATTCGAGTTCAGGAGAGTTTTGACAAGGCAATTCTCTTGAATGCTGCCTTCAGGTATGACATGGGAATTTGCATTTCTTTCACCATAGTAAAAACTGCATTCATGGTCTGGAGAGGTCACTTTTTACAGACGGATAAAAGGGCAGGGGCTCAAGCCCCCTTTGATGTCTGTGTGCACGTGCCTGTGTGTGTGGGTGTGTGTGTGGGTGTGGGCGTGGGCGTGGGCGTGGCTGTGTGTGTGTGTGTGTGTGTTGCATAATGACCCACGGTGGCATTATGAATTGACTTTGTGCTCTCGGTTTCCCGTTCAGTCTCGGGGCGTGTGAGGCTCACTTCCTTTTTTTTTCTCTCCTCTTCTTTTCACTGTCATCGTTACCCTGTGTGCGTGATTGTGCAAAGCTGCAACTGCTGTACCACTGCCACCACGCCACGAAACCGAAACCTCATTGACAACAGTTCATCCAGGAGCAACACGTTAGCCACTTGCCTGGCGTTGCCAGCCTCTATCACACACTTCGTTTTGGGAAGAGAGTCTGGGATTTCAGGAAGAGCTTTCATTTCTGGGGGGCGGGCTAAAGCCTAGTGACGCGAGCCCCAAACCACATGCCCCAAGCATACAACCCTGATTGGCCAACCCTTGAAGCTGGTTGAGGAAATAGAATCTCAATGGATCGGTTCCAGACCGTACTACAACACCACTACCGCCAGGGGGTGTTGTTGTGTTCGGTCTGGTTTATTAACCAGGCAAGTTAGCCACCACACACCGTCCACACCCCACAAACACATACATCACGCATTTTGATCTTATAGATCTGATCTAGATTTTGATGTCTTTGAATTTGAATCCTGACAAGTAACAGTTTTGGACATACAGTATGAGGTTTCCACAAGACAGAGACGATGGGGGATAGGGGAACGTTTTGCCTCCACAAGTACAGTAATACAAGCACACACAAACAGTAGAAGGCCCCACCGTGCAGGAGGAGAGCCCCACCATGCTGGAGGAGGACCCCACCGTGTAGGTGGAGGGCCCCACCATGCAGGAGGAGGGCCCCACCGCTGGGCCAGCTGTTCCATCGGGCCCCAACATTCCCTCATTGAAGGGTGCTTTGTAGTTCTGTGACATCTTGGAACAGTTGAGCTGCTCAGCCTATAATGCTTCTGTAATGGTGAGAGAGAGAGAGAGAGAGAGAGAGAGAGGGGTACATATACAAAGCTCTCTCTCCCTACTGTCTGTTTGGCATCTTGATTGTGTCCTTACTGGTCTTACGGTATTAACACTGTATTGTACTGTATTGTATCGTACTGTGTCGTATTTCCCACTATGTCGTGCTCTAGTTTGCTGTAGCATATTGTACATTCTAAAATGGCTAGTTCCATTCCTTGATTCTGATTGGCTGGTTTCCCTTTAATTGCTGTGGTATGTGAGACTATAAGCCACACCTTTAATCAGTTTATATCAAACCCAGGTGCATTATTTCTTTCCACAGTGTTGTGAAGCTAGACTAGAGAACTTGATTGCAAGTAACGTGTGTGTTGTTTCTGCAGCCTGGCCGGGAACTACTTTGTTGTAGCTGGGTACTACTTTCTTGCAGAGCAGACCCTATAGTGAATTATTAGTGACATAGAACAGTTTTAATTGGTACATGTCTATGATTTTAAATGTTGCCATATTGTAACCGTTTTAGAAAAATAATAAGCCACACAAGGCTTGTGGTTACCTGTATTTTACACCGGCTGAGAGGGTTGGAGACACGAGGCACAGCCCTATGCCTCTGAGCCGGTGTAAAATACCAGGTAACCACTCGCCTCTTGTGGCTTATTGCTTCAGTATTCTACTACGCTGTATCATTCGTTGCCACATGTTGTAGTGCTACCGTATGGTTTATTGAACTATAAATTATCAATCGGACAGCAACATTAGTGGCCATAGGCATAACGGGGACTTTTTTTTACCGCCAAGGTGATGTTTCCAGCTTACTGGTTCCCCTACTGACCATCTGATGAACAGCTATAGCTGGAACAATCTGAAATATGGAAATATTAGGCATGCCTTCCTAATTTGCATCTTTCCCGACTTGTGTTCGTTCCCAAGTAGGCTTTATTTTATGTTATTCATTGTCCCAAATATCGAGCCGTGCAGAACTCCATTGACGCCAGAATATTCTCTTGGGTTGCACCTTTTTTGTTTACGTTTCTTTTGGTCTTTTGGTTTTCTTGTGGTCATGCCTTTGATTTCCCACCTGATGTTGTGTGGGAGCCCTGAATGGAATGCTTCCTTGCATAATGACTTCAGACTAGAACGTATTAAGATTAAGATTAGGTCTGTGGGTATGTGTCGTCCAAATCTGAAGATACCATCTCCCACCATGCTACAGGGTCCCATTCAGCTATGGTTTACATGCATGTATGCATGTAATGTACTGTAGGGATGGGACGATACGCGATATTATCGTATATCGTGATAAAAAACACTCACGATAATCATATCATGGACATTTAATTTATCTTGATATTGTCATGCACTGGGATCAATTCACCTTTTATTTGCCGAGCTGCATCCCACTTAAACCCTCTATAATAAATAAAGGTACTTATAATAATTCTTTTTTTCACTCTCTGTCAAATGTCTTTGCCAAAAAATAGCAGATCTACAAGCTCGCAATGCAAATATTCTGGGGCGCAATGCAAATATTCCGCCCCAGGATAATGGGGATATTTTGATTATCGCGATAATAATATAAATCGCGATTTCTTTTGTCACAATAATCGTGATATGAAATGTTCATATCATCCCATCCCTAGTGCTACCTACTGTATGGAACACTTGACTGCATTGTGTAATGTAGAGCTGTCACCTGTTCCAATTTTGGCTGGGATGTACTGTAACACTACTGTACTTCGCTTCCCTTCCACCACTCTTTCTCTCTCTCTGTCTATCTATTTGTCGTTCTCTCTCTCTCTCTCTCTCTCTCTCTCTCTCTCTCTCTCTCTCTGCTGCCAACTTCAAGCACAGAAAGTAGTTAGCAAAGGTTTGAATGAGAAATCATGTTTCTCTCGTGTGTGTGTGTGTGTGTGTGTGTGTGTGTGTGTGTGTGTGTGTGTGTGTGTGTGTGTGTGTGTGTGTGTGTGTGTGTGTGTGTGTGTGTGTGTGTGTGTGTGTGTGTGTGTGTGTGTGTGTGTGCGCGCACGTGCGTGCGCGCGCGCGCTTGTGTTGTGTAGTTTTTTACCATCCAGAGATAATGCCCCTCCCCTCCAAAAAACAACAACACCACTCCTTTACACTTGACTGTATCAAAACGTAACCTTAGTTACTTACTATTCATGAATAACAAAAGTTTAAATAGGGCTTCCGCTTAATTGTTTAATGCATGTTTTGTAATAATAATCTAGCAAATTAACACTTTGCCGTCCGAAATAGAATGGTGGTTGGTAGATTAGCCGTGAAATTTCTATTATTGTATTGTGATCTGAGACATAATATTATGTTTATAAACATGAGCCCGCCGCCCCTCCTTCTTGGACAGCGCCGTTGTGTTTTCTTTTTTTTTCTCCCCCAGGTCATTAGCTCACCGTGATTTTCTCGATCTCCGTTGGGATAGAGTGGTGGTTTTGGCCGAGCATCGATCTCCCCGTGCGTTTCGCGTGCGCGATCCGCGCGCATAACGATCCATGCATATAGTCCAGGAGTGACTGAACAGTCGATGTGTCCACTTTGGATAGCCTAGCACCTAGCACTCCAGCTCTGCTAGTGCTAACGTCCAAACAACAAGTGGGTGGGAGGAAGGAAGGCTGAAGAAGGAAACGCCATGAGAGTCACTTCTGTTCATGTCAGAGCAGCCACGAGCCACCGATGGACGAGTGGTGACTAGGGAAGGTTAGACGATCGCCGATTTTCGGATGAAAATCATTTATTTCGGTAAATACGGGAAAGTACGGGAAAAGACGATTGGCTGCCCCTCCCCCCCTACACACTTAAAAGTGCTGGGTTATTTATGTAAACACCTTGCTGGGTTGATTTTGCTGGGTCATACTTCTGGGTTATTTGTTATACTGTAAACACACTGGTGGGTTGTTCAAACTGGGTCAAAGGGGTTATCGGGGCTTCAAATGCAGTTGAACGCCTGGCTGGGTTATTTTTAACCCAACGGTTGGTTTATTAATTTTCCCGCTTCTGGTCCCGTTATGCAAAGCATGCTGGGAAGCAGTTTTCTAGGTTTCCAGGGATATTTTCTAAGCTTTCGGGGGCTAAAAATGCTAAATGTTTCATTTCCATGTGTCTGCCTCGGCAAGCTGACTGTCATATGTCAGAATTTGATTTTTCAATATTTGAGCCTAAACCCTAACCCTAACTGCTAGGCTGCTAGCTTAAGGTTGAGCTCCCTCCTCCTACAGGTTTGAAAGAGAATAGTCCATAGTAATTCTGAAATTCCTATGTTAATTTTCTCTAAACTATTCTGATTGTAGCATTTCACCATTAGTGCATACATAATAAATATGTGCACCACAATGTTGAATTGCTAAAAATTGGAACAAACCATAAAGGTTAGCATGGTGTGAAAAGCAAAACCTGAGAATTTGAACCAATAGCATGAGGCAAATGAACAACCCAGTGTATAGTTCACATTTAACCCAGCGATATAGTTAATTTCAATCACTACGTTGGGTGAAATGATCAACCCAGCACATGGGCTAAAATGATCCAACCCAGCACATGGGCTAAGACAACCCAGCGCTGGGTGCGTCCCATAGTGACCCAGCGCTGGGTTACGGTTGGGTTATTTTTCAACCCAGCAGTTTTAAGTGTGTAGGAAGTCCGATATAGTACGGTTTTAATATTAAGGGGCTCCCCGTGGCTTGGAAAGGGTTAAGTACTAACTAAAGTTTTCAAATCATTTTTGTGGAAAAAGTGCAATATTTGCTTCTGGGATGTAGTGGATTAGAAGTATAAATGATCAAAAACATGTAATACTTCTGTAATAGTAAAAGTACCTAAAAAGTACAGTACTTACTTGATCAAATGCACTTACTTACTTTCCACCAGTGCACTTTACTCTGTGTCATTCTCCTCTCAACGGCCATGCCATTCAGGAAGGTTTTCACATTTTATGGGGTAATAATCAGAGAGGTTTATCTGAGGTTATGGAATTATAGAGCTGGAGACTTGGCTAGTTGCCCTCAGGGCTGCCTTGTCGAAGGCAGGCAGGCAAGCAGGGAGGGAGGCAAGCAGGCAGTAGGGATGGGACGATAAGCGGTATTAACGTTTATCGTGATAGAAACCACTTGCGATAATCGTATCGTGGAGATTACATTTATCGCGATATCGTCCTCTGTCATGCACTGGGATCAATTCACCTTTTATTTGCCGAACTACATATCCGATACCACTTAAACCCTCTATAATTGGTAAAGGTTACGTATAATATACGTACTTGATAGTCTTTTTTTCACTCTATCAAATGTCTTTGCCAAAAAGCCGATCTACAAGCTCTCAACGTGTCGCGACGTGTTGTGAGCTTGTAGATCTGCTATTTTTTGGCAAATATTCCACCCCAGGATAATGGATTCTGATTATCGCGATAATATCGTATATCGCGATTTCTATTGTCACGATAATCGTGATATGAAATGTTCATATTGCCCCATCCCTAGCAGGCAGACAGGCATGCAAGCAGACAGACAGACAGACAGGCAGGCAGGCAGCCCTGGGGATATTTGCTCTGGACTCGTAGCCAACACATTCAAGACCAAAGTCACTTTTCCTGTATGGAAAACTTCATGGGAAACTGGGTCTGATCAGGAGCCAAGAGGAGTTTAACCACGTTAAAGACCACTTGAACCCTGACCCCACGTGATCGCCTATTCTGGGGGTGAACGTGTGCCAACAATAGCAGAAGCCGATCTATTAATCTTAATCTTTGGCGCTGACATTCTGTGTGGAGGGAAACACTGGAGGATCTCGTAGAGAGCCCTGGGGGACCCCGGTCGACGATGTAGGGTTTAGTGGTTTTCACCACATTAACCCCGACTGGCAACCTTATGTTGGGCTGATAGCCTTCTGTCTGAAATGGTTTGGCTGGTTCATCGTCAGCCCAAGACCCAATGCCATCCACAACTAACACAGTGGACTGGTGCTGTACTGTAGTATGGAAGGAAGTGCTTTGGTCAATGATATGCAGGACCTTAACATTCCACCCAGTGCAACTCCCTCAATGGACTCAGTCAGTGATGGCTGCCGTTCCTACGCAGATGATGCGTGCTTCTCTCTCTCTCTCTCTCTCTCATATTCCACTGTCCTGTACATAGCAGCAATGAATATCCTCTTGTTGGGAAAGGCTGTACGACATTCTCGTTCTCAAACGTTTTAATTTCAAGGACCCCATGACTCTGAGAGTGTGCAAATGGAACCAAATAGACACGTAAAGGTCTGTTTGGTTCCATTTGTACACTCTCAGAGTTACAGACCTGTAAGGGTCCATTTGGTTCCATGTGTGCACTCTCAGAGTCACAGACATGTAAGAGTCCATTTGGTTCCATTAGTTGTTTTTTTTACTTAATATTTATTTGCAGTTTGTCACATGTACATATCTTCACAGGGTCATTTTGATCATCACATTTTAGTCCATAGCCTATTAAACATTCGTGGTGTCATTCTGTTGGGTTATATATTCAGTCCATTTCTAACATTTCTCAAGGAACAGTTCTTCTTGTATCCTGAGTTTGTGTGTAAATCTCTCCATTACATATATATCCTCCACAATGCACAGCCACTGCTCACAAGTTGGAGGGTAATTTTATACCACAATCTTGTTATTGTTTTTTTTTTTTTTGCTATGTCAACTCCATGTGTATTTTCCTGCGTCAAGTTTCCTTGATACAGTAACACAGTTGTCTTCCGTATTTCGTATTTCAATATCTCCTTTATTACATTTGGTTCCATTTGTACACTCTCAGAGTTACAGACCTGTAAGTGTCCATTTGGGTCCATGTGTACACTCTCAGAGTTACAGACCTGTAAGTGTCCATTTGGGTCCATGTGTACACTCTCAGAGTTACATACCTGTAAGGGTCCATTTGTACACTATAAATGGACTAATAATAATTATAATGGGGCTGCGGTTAGGGAGCCCGCCTGGGGAACCAGAGCCCCTGATTGTCCCAGGTTCGATTCCAGGCCAGGGTAGCAATTGTCCCAGGTTCGATTCCAGGCCAGGGTAGCAATGTCGATGTGTGTCCCTGAGCAAGACTCTTAACCCCTAATTGCTCATGCGCTCCTTGTGGGCAGCAAATCAGCTGGGTTGAGCTGAAAATACTGAATTTCCCTTGCGGGAGGAGTAGGTAACTACATATTTTTTTATTTGGTACAGACCTGTAAGGGTCCATTTGTACACTCTCAGAATTACACATCATTCCTAGTGGGGGCTTGAGAGACAAACCACCTGCTATAGCACCGGCTATGACTTTCAGAGTTACAGACCTGTATAAAGGGTCCATTTGGAATCCCCTCAAGGATCCTTGAGGGTCCCTGGAGAGTGGCAGAGCAAGGAGAAAAACTGAAAAAGAGACTCATCAAAGAAAAAAAATCATCAATAAAATGTATATCACAGATATAAAAAGCTAGATGCCTCATTCGCCTCTGCGGTTCATTGGAGCGACCTGCCCCCACCTGCCTCTGATTGGCCTAGCAACTTCAGTATTTGTGACGCACGTGGACGTTTCTATGTCTATGATATATACACTTACAAAATAGTAAGCATGCATATAGTAGTTGTCGGGTGCAAACCTTGTATGTCCAAAACCGTTCATTTTTATCATTTAAAAAAATGATCTAAACTAGTGAAAACAGCCGATCTACAAGCACACAACGCCTCGCACCTAACCCTATAACCCTAACCCTCTGCTGTTTTCACTACTTTCGTGCGACTGCCTTGTCTGATGAAGCAGGGCTTTACTTTGCAAAAAAAAAACATACAAATTTGAAACTTGGAGATACAAGGTTTCTGCCCGACGGTGACAATATGAGAGTAGACATAAGGTACAAAGAGTGGCACTGGCAACACATCGGTAGATCCACAAATCAGCAGATACAGTATGTAGCCTACACAAGGATAGACATAAGACATACATTTTAAGGTTACAAATTCTACTTAAGTTAAAAAAAAAGGCACAGTGGAGAGGACATTTGGTGTTTTTTTTGTTGTTGTTGCAGTACCTCCCGGTGACCTTTAGATGGAGCTGCCGCATACATTATAATGTTTTCTCTGCACACACACACACACACACACACACACATGCACGCACGCACACTCCCCCTAGACCTGCGTAATGGCTCACACACGACATGACATAATGAGTCAATTGGAAGGACACTGTATGTTAAACAATAACAGAGGACAGGCCTACATGACTTGATGTGGGCCAGTGACTTGATGATCTGTTTTATTGTGCCTTAAAGTCTGCTTTATAACAAGACCATGTCATCACATCACAGTGCAGGGCAATGGGGTAGCCTCTTTAACAGTGTCTACCGCAGGGGTGGGCAACTTTGATGATGGAGAGGGCCACTATATTTCCAACTTCACTCCATAGGGCCACATTGCAGATCGCTACGTCCTACTTTGTCATTCTAGTATCTCATACAAAAGAAGCAACAATAGCAGATCTACAAGCTCAAAACGCATCGCACTGCGATGCGTTTTGAGCTTGTAGATCGGCTATTTTTGCTTATTTTGAATTTGAATCCTGAATCATTTTTTGTTATTTTTGAATTGGAATCCTGAAATGTAACATTTTGAATTAATTTCAAACACATTTAGTTATATACTCATGTTAACTTTATGAACTTAAATACAAATAAATACATTGGACATTAAAAAAAACATAGGAATTCAATGTTACAAGTAAATGTATTGGTATCAAAATGTACTTAAAGTAGGTTACCTTAAGTAAATGTACTCAGTACGCAGAATGTCCCATTTCAAGTTTTCAAATGTAAATAAATATTTTGAAAATTGCTGATCTATAAGCTCACAATGGGTCGCATTTTATGTCCCTTTTATGGAGGAAAAATAAGCTAAATTTCAGTTTGGGAATAATTGTTTCATTCAAATAAATCAATTGAATTAATTGTATTTTTAACGTTTCCACCAGCATCCTAAATTCCAACATATGGCGAGTTAAGTCCAACACCTGCACTGCTGCCCGAGTGTAATTTCTGATGAAACTGTTTGAGATTTAATCTCAATTATAATAATGCCACAAAGAGAGAACGGCGTCAGACGTTGGGTGTATATCTGAATAGAATGTACAGAATGGGGTATTTAGGGTTTGCTTGGCATATGTATAGAATCTCAACAAAAGCTGTGTTTAAGCAGTTGGTCGCTTTGTAAGACCGGACTGTGCCAGTCGAGCTTGTCCAGGGACGGAGGCAGGGGATATCGTTTTTTTGTGGTGGTATACATTGTATCCTTTCAACATTCGAGATGTTTTATTTTTACATCTTATATATTAGTCCACAACAGTATTTGGTTTTGCTTCCTCAAGTTTGTAGCAGCAATAATAACGATAAGAGAGAGAGAATTAAAAATATATATCTTGAACTTTAAATAATAAAGTTGAGTGTGTACAATAAACAGGTGTTTCTTTTTTGTATTTTGTTGTATATAACAAATATATATGTACTATTATCAGGCCAGGGTAACTATTTGATACAGTCAGGAGAGAGAACTCATAGGCCTACAGGATAAAGGATAAACAAGTGAAATTAGAATTTGAGACAAACTTTAAATTGAAACAATATACAGTTGAAGCTGATGAATGGGTTTAATTGGTCACCCAATGGTGCTTCACACACACACTTATATAGCAATGATTACTATCAGAATAATAGAGTTTTAAAAGTAAATAAATGGGTAAAGAAAAGAAAAGTAAAACAAGAAGTAAAAAAAACTATAGATGTATCACATAAAGCACCTTTAATCATGACACACTTTGATGATTAATGTTATGTGTAGATACATTTTTTTTAAGTAAGGCATAAGGCATATAAGGCACGTTATTAATACATTTTTGTAAGGATCCCGGCCGTGGGAGACACCTAATTTATCTCTTGCGTCTGGAGCTGAAAAGGGTCTGGGAAACAACACAGCTCTGTGGAGTTGTGGAGGTTTTGAGGGGCTCTCTCTCTCTCTCTTGCTTGGAACCCCACAGGTGTAAAGCCATCTGGGTGCCTACTGTAACCGTTGAACCCACCCATGACTCTCTACTCCGCCAGCAAAACCCAATCACACGCTTTGATCTGGTTGCACCTCCTCGCCTTGCACCCCATTATGTCTATATGCTATCCCCTGTTTCTTCTCACGCTCTTTCTTATACTGTAAGCCCGAACCGCCCCGCGCCGAGAATAGCCGACCTACAAGGCCACGACACGTTGTGAGCTTGAAGGTTCTCGGTGTGTGCGTGCGTGTGCATGCGTTCACACAGAACATGCATACATTGGCCTAATAGCCTACATATTATACGCATATGGCTTTGTGTAAAATCGCATGTTTGTTCGTACAGCAGGGAGACGAGGCAACGTCAAGGTAGTTTCCCCGTCGTCACCCACAAGTTTTCTGGCGTGGTCACATGGTCAATTTCTAACCTCATTTTGTGAGGGTTTTTTAGGTTAAGTTGCTGTCTTAAAGGAGCACTTCACCCATTCTTTTGACCGTATAACTTCATATAATTGGTGCTCACTAATGTTCCTTACCAGAGATGCGCGAAAATACATCAAAAAGTATTTGAAATACAAACAAAAAATACGTTGTGAAATACTTACCAGGATACTGTCCTGGTGACAGTATTGAACCAAGTACTGACCAAGTATTTTTATTTATTTAAACTACAATTTTGTGTTATTTTCACCCATCTCTGCTCTCTACAAGATGGATAGATTTTTACCACCTGCATCTCGGAGGCGCGGGCTGTGGACAGTTCAGAAACATGACCAGTGACGTCATCAGTGGAGATTCCAAGCTAATCGAAACTTTATCTTTCTGGAAAGATTGCATGCTTCTGAAATAGAAGCCATTATATTTCATTAAAACATTAAGAAGTTTGAAATCTGATCTGATGGTGCCATCTTATAATGACCATTGGTGAGGAGTGGACCAAATATGTTAATATAAGGCTGAACATGGGCAATGGGCTCTTTTAACAGTGTTGTACAGGGTGACGATTACATGTGACTGGACAGAATCCCTTGCGCTTTGCATCATCATCCCTAATACGAAAAATAGACGATCTATAAGCTCTGCGCGCCGTGTTGTGAGCTTATAGATCGTCTATTTTCGACACCCGACAATGTTGCATGACAAAATGTGCGTCCTGCAGAGGTTTGGTGAGAAGTTGAACAGTTAAAGCCGTTGTGCGACGAAGGTGGAAACTGAGTGACGTTCAGAGGCTGCTGTTTTCACGTCCTGTTCTGAGTATTCAGCCTTTTTCTTTTTTCTTTTTAAGAAGATTTCTAGGAATGAGGCACATTTGGTTTAGCGGTTTTATTTATAGATTTTATTTAAAGGCACACTGGCAGGAGGTAAATCATACAGAGCATGTTTTTTGTTGAGTCCGCCTGATGCCAGATTTTGGCGTCCAATCCAAATTATTATAGGGAGTCGAGTCCTAGACCTTGCGTTATGTGCGACCCATATTTTGGCAAAAAAGGGCAACATTTTCCAATCAATTTGAAAAACCTAGATTTGATGAAACCTTATATTTGAGAACATTCAACTTATATTTATTTACTTACTGTATATGAATTGAATACAGACAGTATAAACACAAATAACTATTTGATTGTAAAAAAAAAGCAAACAAATCAGCTTATTTTATTTGACATTACAATGTAGGTTTACAATTGTAATGCCTTACAATTTACAATTGTAATGTTGAGCAATTTACAGTAAGCAACACAAGGTAATACATCAAATAAATAGAAATAGTAATCTATGATTATCGGTAAACCAAGAACCTAGCATCAGTCATCATTAGCAGCTAGCAAGAAAGATCCAACACAAAAATGGCTACAGACCCAGTCACCCAAACCTCCAACAAAGACTTTAGATATCTTGGCAATTTTCCTCCGTTAAATCTATGTGTTCACATTATTTTTTTTTGTTTGTGACCTCAGTGTTTCCCCCAGGATGAAGTTGTACAACTTTACTGTCCAGCATTTCTTTAGGAATAGGGGTGCTGTCAGCAGGGGGATCTATTGGATGTAGGGTTGCCACCCGTTCCGTATATTACGGAATCGTTCCGTATTGGACAATTAAAAGATGCGTTCCGTATTTAACCAAATGCCCCATAAAGTTCTGTCACACAAACCTCAACACAGAATTTAACAATAATGAATGAAATAAAACACAGGAAAAGACAGCAAAAGGAGGGAGAGGCACGAAGGACCGCCTGTGAGGCGACTCGCTGAGGCTGTGGTGCGCTCTACGCTCTGCCTATAGTGGGGTTCCATGTACATGTCATTTTTTGTTTTCATTTTAAATTTGTGTTAAAGTCTATTTTTCACTTCCAATTTGTAGATTATGATCTATAGAACAATTTTGGTTCCAGTGTCAAGACAGTAGATTGTAGACAGTAGACACTTTATAAAATAGGCTATGCTCAGGTTTAGGCTAGTGAAGCCTATTCAGCCTAAAGTAAAAATGTTCAATGTTCATAAAATAGGCTATGCTCAGGTTTAGGCTAGTGAAGCCTATTCAGCCTAAAGTAAAAATGTTCAATGTTCATTGCTAATAAAGCACTTTAAACTTTAAGTATATGACTTAATGGTTTCTTGACTACCTTCTCTTTACTGACCACCAAGTGACCCAATACAAGAGCCAGGTTCAAATCATTCATACATTGCTTTATTTCATACAAAATTAACTTATTCATATTTTAGAAACAATTGGCCACTTCAAACTGCAAAACAATATAGGTTATACCATGTTGTGTGTTATAGTTATAACTATTCTATGCATTTCATGGGTTTGGGACTGCACTTTTTCGCCGGCCGGCGGCTGTGCCACGCGCACGGAACGCATGCACCGCGTGCCCGGAAGAGGTGTTCCTTATTTCAATTTCTGAAAGGTGGCAACCCTAATTGGATGTCCCCCAAGATGTCCACTACTTTCAGGCTTTGAGGATGTTTATATTCCATCCTCATGGCCGCAACATCTCAATACCTACTGGGGGGGGTTCTTAAGAGGTAGAGCTTGGAAATCGGAAGGTTCTTGGTTCAATCCCCGGCTCCACCTGGGTTAGGGTCTTAGTGTCCATTAGCAAGACTCTGAAAGGGTGAACGACGTAATGCACATTTATATAACCCCTTTAAAAAGGCGCCATATAAATGTACCGTTACCAATTGCTAATACCTACTGGACGCATTGGGAGGGGGGAGATAGCTTTCTGAGCGTGAAACACATTGCTGGAGATAATGTCACATGTATTCTCACTTTCTGCCGTTGCAACTATTTACTACTCTACTAGGAAGGCTATCAGTGATGAAATTGTTTCATAATAGGCTATTTCATTAGATATGTTGCTTCATTTTGAAAAGGCCAAACATTATGCAGTAAAGAAGTTGATTTGGTAATAGCACTTCCCCTTGGATACAAAAGATATGAAATGTCCTCAACTTGTGGTGACTTTAGAGCGGCTATTACTGCTGAGTGAAGGAAAACTACTTCCTCCCCCCCAAAAAAAGGGTTACATACTGTATACAACAATGTTGTTTTTGACAGCAAATTTTGATTTAGTTTTAGACATAGTCTTTTGAATAACATGTCATTTAGTCATAATTTAGTCACCTGAAAAGTTTTCGTTTTAGTCAAATTTTAGTCGACTAAATATCATACGTTTTTAGGCGACTAAATCTGCAGTTGATTTAGTCAACTAAAATGTATTTTGGCAGGCCTTGATGGCATCGTAATGACTGATATTACACTTGGTTGTATGCTGAAAATAGCCGATCTACAAGCTCACAACGCGTCGCGCTGCGACGCGTTGTGAGCTTGTAGATCTGCTATTTTGAGCACCTGAGAGCAACCAAACATAAATTGACTCCCTTCTTCACTAGTCCCTCCCTAACGTTTTAGTCTTAGTTTTAGTCATCACAGCTTAGTTTTTATTTAGTTTTCATCAGTGAAAAAACACGTAGTTGACAAACATTTTTCGTCATAGTTTTAGTTGACAAAATCAACACTGTACATAAGCATGGTTTCCTTAAGCTGGAGGGGATGGGGGTCCATGACTCTGTTTTTGACTTCCTCCCTCTGTTCATTCATTTAATGATTTTTATATTTTACTGCATCTGATCAGACGGAAGTATTTCCGTGTTGGAAATGTAGACTGATCTGATATGTTTGATAATATCACACAATGTTTGTTGATCACTTTAACCCTGGCATTCTTATTTTGGGCAAATTTGTCAAAAATGTGCATTTTGTAACTTAAGATGTGGGAAAGGCACATACAACATGAAAAATAAAAAGTAAAGAAAAAGTAAAAAAAGAAATTAAAATAAAGAATAAAATCGGGCAAACAAAAGAACTAAGTGTTGTGTTGAGTTGAGTTTTTATATTCTAAAATAGCAATAGCAGATCTACTAAGCTCAAAATGTGTTGCATCACAGTGCATTGTAAGTGCATTTTGCAATTTGTCAGGCAAAGAAGTATGTACTGTTGGGCTTCATTGGTTGAGATACCCCTCTTTTTTAATTCTAGTGTCCGTATGAGCACGGAACTCGTGTTTGATACCATTCGAAGTGAGCACTGCTCACTTCTCACAGGTGAGCACTGCTCACTTCGCACTGGTGCGATTTTTTTCTTTTCTTTACAAAATTACCCTGTTAAACAGTGATGTCATTACGTGCGCATCCCGCATCAAAAACTCATTCAAGTCGCCCAGGGACTCATTCATGTCATGGTCCTGGGGTCCTGGGGATGCGCCTCCATGCGAGTCCATGTTAAAATAATTTACTTCTTCTACTTAAGTTGCTATATTAGTTTAGATAGTTTAATTTTTTTTTTTTATGTATTGTGTAAGATAAACACTGTCAGTGACGTCATTACGTGCGCGTCCCGCGTCTCTGACGCATTCACGTTGCCTAGAGACGCATTCACGTCATTGCCCTGGGGTCCCACGGACGCATCCACGTTAAAATAATTTACCACGTCGCGAAAAAATATATATTTTAAAAAGTCCACAGACGCCACCATTATTCATGGGTGAAGGCATGTTACTTTACCCTACGTTAACACAAATGAAATCCGCGTAGAAAGTCTTAAAACAGACGATAGAACTAACAACAGTGCGTTCTATCGTCCACCGACGCCATTCTGTGCGCCCATAGATGGTCACAGAATTCAATGGGTGCCTGAGTTTTAGCGTAGCACCGGGCCGCTCTCTGATCATAGTGGCACAGCATGAACGTGTGCAACTGACGGCGCAGAAACGTGACGTCTCTACACTGGCAAAACAACAGCGTCGCGGTCAGGGTCCCTGCGGAATGAACGTGTCGCAAACAGCATTTCGTTTCATTAATATCCTCGCCAGAAACTGCCTGCCGTCTGTCTGTCTCTTTCTGCATGCAGCGGAGCCACCGCACTCTGCACTGCAGCAGCATGAATGAACGTGCTCTCTCTGTCACTCTGATGTGATGCTGCTACGTTTAGCTACATGCTAAAGCTACTGCCGTGGCTGCTCTCTGGCACAGTCAGTGAGGCTGGCAGAGGGTCATAAACTCATTAAGTCATAAAAAGACGTCTGATTTTCAAAGCGGAGAAACTAATTATCTGTGATTTACAACAGCAGTTCTCCGGAGCGCTCCACTTTCTCATAGTATTACGTCGAGTGGTCTCTCCATACACAGAAGAATACTCAAATGTTTTACTTAAGTAAAAGTATCTTCTACTGCAAGTTAAAAGTCCGGAATTCAAAATGTACTTGAGTAAAAGTATAGGCTACACTTTAGGACTAAAAGTAAAAGTACTCATTATGCACAATTATTCTGTATCACATGTTACCAAATAATATCCTTTGAAAATAGCCATGGCTGAAGTGGTTATGTAGGCTATACTTTTCAAAGTAACTAGTAAAGTTTTCAAGTAATTGTAGTGGAATAAGTACAATATTTGCCTCTGAGATGTAGTGGAGTAGAAGTAAAAGTAATGAAAATTGGAAATACTCCAGTAAAGTAAAAGTACCTTAAATTGTACTTTTAAGTTACCTTTTTATTACCTCAAGAAAAGAAAAAAAAAGAACATTATTGCACCAAAGTAATCAACAAGCTAAAACTATACTATCAAAAATGTCCAAACATTAGCCTAATTGTAAAATAATATAAGATAGAGGCAAATATAAATAGCCGATCTAAAAGCTCACAATGCAAAAAATAAATAAAATGGGGACCCAAATTGGGGACCCATAATTTATTTCTGGGACTCATTCGAATGACCACCTGTGGGTCCCGGGACCCATTACTTTGAAAACCTATTAACATCACTGAGTCACTGTAAAGATTTATTATCAGTTAAACCTGGAACAGGAACAGCTAAAAACTATTTTCACTAGTGGTTCTCAAAGTGGGGTCCTGGGTCCTTGAGGGAGTTCCAGGGGGTCCCCAGATAAATGATAGTTAGGAACCAAATAGAACTTGGGTCTGTAACTCGGTGAACAAATGGAACCAAATGGACCTGTTCCATTTGTACTCTAGTATTTTAACATTTAATATAAATTGGGGTCCCAGTGATATAAATATAATTAAATGGGTGTCTGTAGCCTAGTGTATTTAGAAATCCTAGTTCAAACATTGCCAAATTGTAAAATAAATATAAGAAATAGGCAAACATTTTGAAAATAGCCGATCTACAAGCTCACAGCGCTCGAAAACATTGTATTGAGGACTCAAAACTTTTCTGGGACCCATTTGAATGACCACCTGTGGGTTCCGGGACCCATTACATTGAAAACCTAGTAACATCACTGCCCGTATGTGTTTATTATAAAACAAATTTGAAACACATAGATTCACTATACGGAACACTAAAGCCTGCAAACTTCAGATGTATTTATTCAGTATGGTTCTCAAACCTCATGTCAACGACCCCCAAATTGATATGGCCGCGGACCCCATTCTGAAGATATGTTATGTCTGTCTGAGACCCTCATACAAGTTTTTTGTTAAAATGTATAATATATATATTTTTTTAAAAACATATTATTTTTATTTATTTAATAAGTGAAATCCACCTTTAAATAACAAACTTTCTCCTTTTGTCCTTCTCTGTGAAGGTTCCTGTGTCCATCTACGTTGATTCAGGAGAGGAAGTTGTGAAAGCGGAGCTGCAGATATGCAGTGAATCTGGGCATCACACCAAGTCTGGTCCTCATTCATCAGCTTGTGGGTACGTTAAATAATGATGCTTTTTATGGAGGAATATACTCTATATATGTCCTGTCAAGAGGGATATTTTCCCATGTGTGTGTCAAGAGGGATATTTTCCCGTGTGTGTGTGTGTGTGTGTGTGTGTGTGTGTGTGTGTGTGTGTGTGTGTGTGTGTGTGTGTGTGTGTGTGTGTGTGTGTGTGTGTGTGTGTGTGTGTGTGTGTGTGTGTGTGTGTGTGTGTGTGTGTGTGTGTGTGTGTGCATGCGCTCTCGTGTGTGTGTGTGTGTGCTCGTGCACCTGTGAGTGTGTAGTATTGCACGTACGTGCGTGTGCGTGTGTTCCCGATCCTGATTTAGGAGAGTCCTAGACCATTGTTTATCCAAAGTTTTGTCAAAATCTCATGACACATTGTGAGCTTGTAAACTTTTGACGAATGAAAACATTTGAAGATATAACCGATATATTGCCTGGGCTCTGGTGTGTGCGTGTGTGCGTGCATGCCTGTGCGCGTATGTGTGTGTGCATTTGTGCATGCCTGTGCACACGCATGCTCATTTGCACACGTGTGCACAGCTAGTCTTGGACAGAGACCACTCTTTCTTCATCGTCTCCCGCAGTTTAATTTCTGCATGATTTGATTTCAGTGGAGCATTCATTGAAGAATGCCACTTATCCGAGACTCGGAAACACGAGCTCTCTTTGACGAGCCGCCGCGCAGAGCAGTGGGCGATGCTGAACAGGAGGTCTCAGGTTGAGTCGAGACTCCGGGGTTTGAAGTTAGCAGACGGTAGAACCTCTGGGATCAGCCAGGGATTAAAGAAAGGGGAAAGAAAGGGAGGGTGGGGAATGGGGATCTGTCTCTGTCATCGTAAAGGTTGACTCCGTGATTCCTTCCGCCACAGTGAAGACTCTGAAGACTCACCTCCTCAGACGCCACCTCACCTCCTAGCACTCCTCAGTTTCAGTTTTATACATCCTCGTTCGATAGATGCTAGTTTACTGTGCAGTTATATCAATAGGCCAGTTGTTCTCATGTTTTTGTCATTAGTTTTTTTCTTGACCACAAATGTTTTAACACCTAAGACGTTTTAGGAGTGCCGCGGCCCTGTTAAGACGCCCACAGACGTCTGAGCTGCTTACCATGGCAACCAACAGTACCCGCGCTCCCGCGGGTGGGAGTGAAGAAAAAAAAACTCACTCTCCTATGATGCCTCGCGACAGCCACTCCCGGCAACTTCCGTTCGGCCATTCACTTGTATTCATCCTGGCTGCTGATTCTTTTTTATATCTCCGCTTCTTTTCCCATATCGCGCGTTGGGTCAAAACGGCCTGTTTTCCATGGACCATAACTTACACACAGATCATCACGGTTGTGTATTTTCATCTCGGCGTGAAAGAAAAGACTTGGAACGGCCGTGAACAGGAGCCGCCGCACACACAATGTGCACCCACCGTGCGCATGGAGCCATCAAAAATCTCGTAAATACAATAGGAAAAAGCCTTGGCAGTTAATCTACATTAGTTATGGCAAACAACTATGGCAGTGTTAAGAATGTTAGACAGCATGTTGTTTAGATGGATGCTAGGTTCATTGATTACTTGGTAAACAATAATTGTGCTACTCTCTTTCTTGTTCTGCACCAGGCAGGATGGTATAGGGTGTATATGTCTGCATACTTTTATTAATAATTTGTTTGAGGCTGTCTTACCTGCACCTGCTGTACTTAATTGTAATACATTTTCCACCTGCGTCATGTCCTCTTAGCGTTAGTGAGCGACTATACGTGGCCGGGCCCAATTCACAATGCGGCGCGAGTTCCTCGTTCCTTCGTTTCACTTTCTTATCTGGCGTTGGGGGAATTTCAGGACAACGTGCGAGATCACTAACTGCACCTTTAACGAGCCGGCTGACTTCTGGGCGATGGAATGAGGGCAGACACCGTCAGGCATTAATAATCCCGACCTGTCAGTCACAGAGCTGGACCTAAAACAGTCATTAGGCCAGCTAAAGTGACGTTCACCGTTCACCGTGTCAATTATTAAAAGACGAGACATTATCTTGTCATGTACATGATTCAACCCATATAGCCAGTCACCTACTCATATGTAAAGCACAATGCTGTCCTGGACTGCCAGTTGCCCATGTTTTGACTGATTTTTTATTTCATTTTTCCACATTGTTTTTTTTTTTCTTTTTTTTTTTAATGGATTTTACACACAAAAAAGATTAGATATATAGATTAGGCTATATCATGGTTCAAGATGAAAGATTCTCTTTTTTTTTTTTTTACATAAGAGTAAAATATCTTCCTCACACATTTCTGCACCACAGTAACAATTATTAACACATGAGAAATAAAGATGAGCAGGACAAAAGCTGAATAATAAGGAAGAATCTGGTAGCTACTGTATCATACAACATGCTAAAGTTCATCCGTTATTCCCAGCATGCATTGAGGGGCATGGTTCTACTTATATAAAAGGTACCATGAGCCAGTGTGGTTGGGTATAAGGAATCGGAAAGCACCTATAATGCTGGAGAGAGTGTGTGAAAAATCTGAAAATAGCTTATAAAGAAGTATAAGTGTGATGTTGATAATGAATGATTATTCAAATGATTATTCGATGAATATATCGTCGTTTTTTTTGGGGTGGAAACCTTGTATCTCCAAGTTTCAAATGTGTACGTTCTTTCGCAAAGCAAAGCCCTGCTTCATCGTACAAGGCCGTTGCACAAATGTAGTGAAAACAGCAGATCTACAAGCACAAAAACGCCTCGCGGCGCGAGGCGTTTTGTGCTTGTAGATTGTCTGTTTTCACTAGTTTAAACCATTTTTAAAATGATAAATGCAAAACGAACGGTTTTGGACAAGGTTTTCACCCGACAACGACGATATATATATTTATTTGAATTGCCTGGCCCTGGGTGCTCTATTCCGGGATGGAGCTGTACCGCTGCTGACAGTGAGTGATGTGCAGCGACACTTGTTTGTTGTGTTGGTTACCATGACGACAGGGGATGTATGGCTGTGGCCTACAGTGTGGTCGAGGACAGCTCCGTTCTCACTGGGGCTTGAAGAACCTGTGAAACTGGGCTGTCTTCACATCATGCGCGCGCACACACACACACACACACACACACACACACACACACACACACACACACACACACACAATATGCTTTCTTCACATCACACTGATGCAAGGCCAAATTTTTTTTTTTTTTACAAAACCAGTAAGACTCCCTAATCGGGAGTTTGCATACAAAAACTTTAGCAGGTAATAATAATAATAAATAATAATAATAATAAAGCTTTATTTGTATAGCACCTTTCATGACATGAAATGCAGCTCAAAGTGCTTTACAGAGCAGAAAATGAAGCACAGTTACTTAAAGAAAAAATAAAATACACATGAATACAATAAAGCAGAACAATAAAAACATAAAACATTGAAGAACAATTTCAGAACAGTGTGGACGTCAATAGCATCAAAGAGATAAAAAAAAGAATTCAGCTAAAAGCAAGAGTAAAGAAATAGGTCTTGAGCTGTGCTTTAAAGCTATCCACAGAGGCTGCCTGTCTTAGGTGTAGTGGGAGTTTATTCCAAACTGTCGGTCCGTAGAAGCAGAAAGCTGCTTCACCATATTTTTTATATTTCATTTTAGGCACATCGAGTAGGTCAGCACTAGAAGACCTGAGTGGGCGGTTTGGAACGTATCTATGCAGGCAGTCATAGAGGTACGAAGGTGCCAGACCATTTAGAGCTTTATAAACAAGTAAAATAATTTTAAAATCAATCCTAAAAACAACCGGGAGCCAGTGTAGCGACGCTAAGACTGGAGTAATATGTTCTCTCATCTTAGCTTTAGTTAAAACTCTGGCTGCCGCATTTTGAACAAGTTGCAAACTGTCAGTTGTTTTCTTTGGCAGACCAGAGAGAAGTGCGTTGCAGTAATCAAGCCGAGAGAAAACAAAAGCGTGGATCAGCGTTTTTGCATCGTCCAATGTTAGATAGACTCTAATTCGCGCAATATTTCTAAGGTGAAAGAAGGCAATCTTGGTGACATGATTAATGTGTGTATTAAAATTCAATTCAGCGTCAATGATCACTCCCAGGTTCTTTACAGAAGTGTTACTTTCTTTAGACAGGTTACCAAGTCTACTTATTATTGATTCTCTCTGCGCAGTAGAACCAATTATGAGAACTTCTGTCTTGTCCTCATTTAGTTTGAGAAAGTTCTCACTCATCCAGCATTTTATGCTAGACACACACGTCAGCAATGGGTCTAGAGCACAGGGGTCGTCCGGAGCTACCGAAAGGTACAGCTGGGTGTCATCAGCATAGAAATGGAAATTCACACCGTGAGCGGAAATAAGTTCTCCCAGCGGCAGTATATAGAGGGAGAATAATAAAGGACCAAGAATTGAGCCCTGTGGAATACCAGAGCAGATGTTGTGTTTGTTTGACTCAAAGTCAGCTAGATTAACAAAGTAGCTTCTGCCTGTTAGGTAGGAGTAAAACCAGGACAAAGCTGTGCCTGACAGCCCTACCCAGTGTTCAAGACGTTGTATTAGAATTGTATGGTCAATTGTGTCAAAAGCCGCCGTTTGATCCAGCAGTAGGAGAACGGATACATTTTTGTTATCAGCAGACACCCTAAGATCATTAATTACTTTTAAAAGTGCAGTTTCTGTGCTGTGTCCTTTCCTGAAGCCGGATTGGAATTTGTTGTGCACCTTATTGTTCTGCAGAAATACATCCAATTGATGAAAGATAATTTTTTCTAGGACCTTGCCCAGAAAAGGCAAATTGGAAATGGGTCTATAATTACACAGCATGGACGGGTCGAGGTTGTGTTTCTTGAGTAAGGGCTTAACTACGGCCGTTTTCAGTGTTTCTGGAAAGACACCTGATTGTATAGAGTTATTTACTATTTTTAGGATATCTCCAATCACACAGTCTACAACCTCTTTGAGAAATGGCGTGGGTATTGCATCCAGCGAGCAAGAAGACGATGTCATTTGCGATATGGTTTTACGAAGTTCCTCTTCATCAATTTCACAAAATGATACTAGGCTGCCCCTAGATTTATCTACACTTTTACACATGGCACCATTAACCGCATTTGCATTTGTGACAGTATTATTCATAATACCAGCTCGAATGTTCACAATTTTGTTGTCAAAGAAGGATGCAAACTCATTACACTTTGCTTTAGAGGCAAGGAGTGACTGCTTGTAGGACTGGGGGGGGTTTAAGAGGCGTTCAATAGTAAATAAGACCCTAGCATTGTTCTTGTTCTCATTAATAATTCCGGAAAAATAGGCCTGCCTAGCCAGACGCATGGTTTTATTGTACGTGGCTGTTAATGACTTAAAAATCTGTAGATGGATAGTTAGTTTATTTTTTCTCTTTCTAATGGTAGCCAATCAGGAGGGAATATGGGAAATGGGACAGATCCATGTTGATGACAAGCATTTAGAGATACTGTGTACCGCTTTGCAAGAATCTGCCTCATGGTGGCGCTAGAAGAGGGCCATGTGAGAAATTATGGGTTTGGCAGCCAAGGAGTGTGTGTGCGTGCAAAGTTTGGCATGGATACGGGCAACGATGGCGAATATATGAGTAGGGGAAAAGCGTGACGTGACGGACAGACTAAGCTTCTTTTAAATTAGGGTTTTTCATGGACCCCCAACTTTACTGTCATTAGACCATGGAGCCCTTATCAAATGATTGTGTCTTGATGGGGATCATCTTCCATTACACAGTTTTGTAGCCATGTTAATTGAAGGATCTCCATCTGCCAGCAAACTGTCCTGTCAGCTACGGAGAAGACACAGAAATGCACTACTGATGATCTATTTCTTGTTCCTGATGAAGTACCTACTGTAGGTGTGCTTGCATAGCTCAGGGGTCTTCAACAGGGGGTCCAGGACCCCTAGGGGGTCCTCAGAGATACTACAGGGGGTCCTCCAAATCGTTCAATCCTTTTTATATTAACAACTTGAACCCTATTGTCCATATTCTCACAACTGTAGCCAAAAATAGCAGATCTAAAAGCTCACAACGCCTCACGCTGCGAGGCGTTGTGAGCTTGTAGATCGGCTATTTTCGGCAAAGACGTTTGGTGTAGAGGAGAAAAAGAGCAGACTTAAGTACAGAGTAAAGGGTCAATTTATTAGGTAATGATGACTGCTCAAGTGGTTAAATATCTGAAAACACAAATTGACATGAATCCAAAATACACTGATGATTGTGCTGTCAAACAAAACTATATGGAATCTATGAACAGTTGTGGGGGTCCCTGCTTCATCTCTCTCTCAACTAAGGGGTCCTTGGCCTGAAAAGGTTGAAAACCCTGGGTTTCAAGGGGAAAAAAAATACATCAGTGTCAGTGAACTCAATCCAGAGATGTGTTGCCCATCTTCAGACAGCATCCTGGCTGTGCAGGTCAGGATTATCCAGCCTCTTTGTGTGAGCTACCAGCTCAGTGGCCTTGTGGTTAGAGTGTCCACCCTGAGATAAGGAGGTCAGGGTTCAATTCCTTGGCCGGGTCATACCAAAGAATACAAAATAAAGAAATGGGACCAAATGCCTCCCTGCTTGGCACTCAGCATCAAGGGTTGGATTGGAGGTACAGTAAAGGGCTTTGCACACAGGCGCGATTTTCAACCATTGCGTTTCTTTTCTAACCCTAACCCTAACCCTTTTTTTCTTTTTTTTTTTCGTTTGCCACATGATTAAAACGCTTTGGATTCATTTCTGGACATCACAAACATGGTCAATGTAATAATTGAATTGAATCATAGCGATATTAAACTAATGATCATTTGGCTGGGGACCCTCTGTAGAGCCCCTCAAGGACCCCTGGTGGTCCCTGCACCTCACTTTGAAAACCAGTGATTCATACTTGACTTGTTCTTTTTCTCTCTCTTATTTTTCTGATTATACGTAGTCGAGTGGAATCGCCCAGGGCTCTAAACTAGAACCATTAGTATACTTGCTTTCTTTATATTTACAAGCTGGGAATATTCAGAGCATTTCCAGAAGTTGATCCCATTGGTATGACTGCCATCCCAACGTTTGCGGGCCCTGGGTAGACAACCCAGCCTGGCGGAGACCAGATTTTAGTTTGATCTTTTGTTTTGATCCTGATCTTTGTTTGTGTGTTTGTTGCTTTTGTTTGAGTATTTGGATTTAGTGGAAAGATGACCAGGGAAGGAGGGTCCAGAGCTGTGTGTGTGTGTGTGTGTGTGTGTGTGTGTGTGTGTGTGTGTGTGTGTGTGTGTGTGTGTGTGTGTGTGTGTGTGTGTGTGTGTGTGTGTGTGTGTGTGTGTGTGTGTGTGTGTGTGTGTGTGTGTGTGTGTGTGTGTGTGGTCTCCCAGTGACAGTTGTGTTGGTACTTATACATCCGTCGGGCCTGCTGTCATCAGGCTCTTCAGAGAGTTGCCTGTGTTTCCAGCTAAGCACCTCTCAGATGTTGAGGCCATCTGGACACTGCTCCCATGGCCAGCTTTACCTTGTGACCAGTGGCCGGGAAGTAACTAAGTACACATACTCACGCACTGTACTTAAGTTCACTTTTCAGGTACATTTGGTTATTTGAAAACTTTACTCACTCACAGGCTACTTTGCACGTTTTAGATTACTATTATTATACATACATTAACCGGTTATGGTCTATTCTCAAAATTAGCCTTGATTGCGACCGTAGGTCGCAAGTTTACTATGAAAACCGCCACATCTTGTCCACGTATCCGTGTATCTCTGAAGGTCACGCCTGACACTGCGGTTCCCCTGAAACATCACTGTGACATCACAGGTGACATCACCTACAGTATGTAAAAGCCCATATATGGGTATCCCCCAGAATCCCTTTTATGCCCATATATGAAGATCCCTGATGTCATCGATATACATCACTGGCCAGATGGCCAAGACATGGCCCATGTTATGTCTGTGTGGCTGGTTCAGATAGGGATCTCCATGTATGGGCATGAAAGGGATTGTATGGTGTGATGTCATGGGAACCACTCTAACAGGATCCCTTTTATGCCCTTATATGGAGATCTTGATGTCATCAATATTAAACCCATAATATCTAACACGACTTCATATGGGGAATGCCCATATGGAGGAAGACAGCTCATATATGTGTGGCTGGTTCAGACTCGGATCTCCATGTATGGGCATAAAAGGGTTGTACCATATACAGTACATGGATCTCCATATATGGGTACCAGGGGTCTCCATATATGGGTAACTGGTCTGATATACATCACTGGCCAGATGGCCAAGAATTGGCGAGACCGGTCGCATGTCGCCCTGAGTCGTCTTACTAGTACTTTTATACTTTCACTTAAGTAAAGTTTTGAATACAGGACTTTCACTTGTAACAGAGTATTACTACGTTGTGGAGACTTCTCTGCGTACGACGACCGGTGGACTTTTGACCTTTGACCCTGAAGGTCAGGACCCTCACCTGGGTTCATTCCAGGTGGTCATGCTGACAGCAGGGTTCAGGAACAATGCCCACTTCACAACCTTGGTTTGGCCCCTCCCCTTTCTTAGTCCACTTCCTCCCGGCCGTCCCGGGTGCTTCTGTGTGTATTCCTGCTAACAAGAACACTACACGTGTGCATTGTGCACTTGTAGATCTGCTATTTTTGAAAAATCATGAAAAAGTGTGCAAATCTTTTAATTATATCTTTTTTAAAAGCGAACATTTGTAACTCAAATATTTGCTTCTGCGGGGTCCCTGGTACATAATATTTCGAGTTGGGGGTTGGCGGCCAAATACATATAATTCTAGGGGTCCTTGACGTGAAAAAGTTTGAGAACCACTGACGTAGAAACATGCGTTTTTCAAAATCCTTAGAAGGGTTCAGAAGACATGGGTAAAAAATATTCAAAGACTCGCATACATTTTCACGATTTTCAAAATTAGCATATCTACAAGCTCACAGCGTGGCACTCTAACTTGCGCTTTGAGCTTGTATATCTATTATTTTTGAGCGGTGGTCACAACGCTCCTATACGTGGCCGTGTGTGTGGGTCTGTCTGTCTGTCTGTTTGTCTGTCTGTCTGTATGTCTGTCTCCGGGTCTGTAGCCTGCAGTAACCTTTTCTGACCACACATGTTAAGGGAGGGGCGCTGTTGCACACACACACACACACACACACACACACACACACACACACACACACACACACACCACCGCTCAGTTCACACAAGTGTGATTTTTAAATAGTTAAAGCATAAAATAATGGTTAAAGTAGTAATGCGTGCAAACGGTTTAAATACCCGTACCCGAGTAAACGTGCACATCACAGTTACTTTTCCGGCGCTGCTGCCATCTGGATGGTCCGAGTCCCGCCGCGCCAGCGCGGGCACCCTGTGACATGGAGGGGCGTTTGACCCCCGTGCCCCCTCAAGGTCACAACCCCGCCCTGGCTTCCGTCCAGGCGACCAGAGTGACAGCAGGGTTAAGGTTACACCAGAGACGGATAAGTGCTGCCTCAAAGTGCCAAGTTTCTGGACCCGCCGCGCCCCGCTTTGATGCTCTGGTTTCTGTTGTGACCCCCTCTCCCATCCGTCCACACCGCACCCCCCCACTGTCCATCTGGACACACACGCACGCACGCTCGCATGCACACACACATGCACAAGCACGCACAACCATAGACAAACGTGGTACGAATGCACGCAAACACACAAACATTTATGCATATAGGCCTACACGCACACAGATAAACACATACAGTATGTGTGCAGTACATATGCACGCAAACAAACAAACAAACAAACATGCTCGACACAAACAGACACATGTGTGTGCATACACTCGCACGCACACACACACACACACACACACACACACACACACACACACACACACACACACACACACACACACACACACACACACACACATGACAAGCATGTATGCGTACACATATGCACACAAACGCACATAAATGTATAGACCTACACACACACACACCATTATCTGCCATCATTCATCAATATACAGCCTACCGTTTAGCTAACAGCTCGCTTCGTTCTGCAACATAACCTTGACAAATGAACACCGTCCTGTTGTGTGATTGTTGAAGCTTAAGCGCAGTCACCAGGAGTACAAAGCTAACGCTGCGCTGCTGTGAACAAACTACATGGTCGCATGTCTTGAATGCTTGTGTCTTCGGGGTGTTGAAATGCCTGTAGCTCCATTTAGTCACTTGTCTGCAAACACCTTTTTTAAATGATAATTTGCGGGAGGTTTTCTGCCTTTTTATTCGGATGGTACTCTAGAGCAGGGGTTCTCAACCTTTTCAGGCCGCGACCCCCAAAATAATCATATTTGAACTGGGGGACCCCCCCCCCTGACAAGCACTAAGAGTTGAGGCATTACATTTTGTTTAACACGATTCTATTGTGAAAATACCTGATCTACATGCTCACAACGCCTCGCATTGCGGGTGTTGTGAGCATGTAGATCGGCTATTTTAGCAATTTCTGCCTCTAGCCTCTAATATTTGGCCAATGTTTAATTTGTCATTTTAGAGGTATTAAAAAGTCCATAAATTGTCACTTTAGAAATGTGCAGATACCCTCTATGGCTATGCACTTAAACTTTATGTTGGTTTGTTTACTGTTGAGTGAGAAAACAATGTTGCATACTAAGTTCATCATCTGGGGACCCCCCAAAATAATTTGAGGACCCCCCTGGGGGTCCCGACCCAGAGGTTGAGAACCACTGCTCTAGAGAGAGACAAGAAACAGGGCGAGAGTCAGGGAGTGAACTACAGCAAATCCACTGGCAGGCTTGGGAATCGAACCCGGGACCTGCCGTCAGGCATCAAAAAGTGGTACGCAATGTGGTACACACCTTTAACTACTTTGCTGATTGTGTATTGGGAGAGGGGCTGGGTGCGTGCTGCACTTGGAAGCCTGTATCTTTCAAATTGACGGTGTCAGTCTCGTTTCGACAAGACCCGTGGGCTTCTTTTTAATGCTTTTGTGCGTGGATCCGTGCGACGCAGAATATTCAGCGATTTTTCAAAGGTACGTTCTCTCGGCAAACATATTTTAGTTTTAGTTCCGCTGAACTTATAATGCATTATGACCAGCACTTATGATAACGTCATACACGTTGTTCTAAGTTGTCATACGTGATTGTTAACATTCATATCTAGTGGTATAATGCCTTATAAGCGCATCATGATGCATTATGGATATGCGTATAATGCATTTTGGCCCCCGACCCTCACATGCAGTGTTACCGAGAAGGTTTATTATAGCCTAGAGTCTATAATTGTCATTTTCAAATATTTGCTGGGTTCTGTGTGTGTGTGTGTGTGTGTGTGTGTGTGTGTGTGTGTGTGTGTGTGTGTGTGTGTGTGTGTGTGTGTGTGTGTGTGTGTGTGTGTGTGTGTGTGTGTGTGTGTGTGTGTGTGTGTGTGTGTGTGTGTGTGTGTGTTCACAAAGTAACTCTTTCTTGAGAGGTGGCCTGGAATGCTGGAAGTCTTTGAAGGTGGTCTGCAGCCCAATGCTTTCAGCAGGCTGAGGAATCTACCAGTGGTCCTTGGTTGCTGGCAGAATGGCAAACTCTCTCTCTCTCTCTCTCGCTCTCTCTCTGGCCCGTTCTGGGGGGTTTTCTAGGAATTAACAGGCCAGTGAGATCTCCTGACCGCCAGTCCCTGGAGGGAGAGTGAGAGACTTAGAGAAAGCCTGAAGACGTTTGAAAATGTGCTGAGTAACGCATATCGTGTGTGTGCGTGCGAGCGTGCGTGCGCACCAGTCCAATTCAACCTCCTCTATACTTTTGTATGATGGACAGACAGACAGATGGATTGACAGACAGACAGATTGATAGACAGATAGGTACAGTAGATAGTTGGATACGGCCGTACGGATGAGTGGTGGAGGTTGTTTCCTGGATGTTTCCTGGCATGGCTGAGTGCTACTAACCTTGACAGACTGGACCATGTGATAGGAGTCAGCTGTGAGGAGAGGAGAGGAGAGGAGAGGAGAGGAGAGGAGAGGAGAGGAGAGGAGAGGAGAGGAGAGGAGAGCCAGCAACATCCCCCTCACAGGTGTCTCCTCTCCCCACTGGTCTAAATGAAGCATCAGGCAGATTCAGGTTCATTTGAAGACCATAGCTCATAGGCGGCGCGTAATGAAGGCTAGGGGAGGCTGTGCCTTCCCAAATGCTGCTGGGTATTTTCCAAATGATATACGCATCATTATATAGACTGCGGCGCTGAGAACAGCTGGCTTCAATCATACAGTATTTCGGTTGTGTAAATGTGCTATATAAATAAAGGTTGATTGATTGATTGATTGATTGATTGAGTATCCTACACACTCACATCGCGTCGCGGATGTGCCCGGTGTGACTCTGACCTTGGAGGTCTGCTATTCTCTGCACGCAGCATCATCGCAGGACTGAGATGAATTAGGCTTGATCATGATGGGCTGCAGCTGATGTGATCATACTTACAAGTTACAAGTTAAAGTCCGGAATTCAAAATGCACTTGGGTAAAAGTAGGCTACGAAAGTGATGGCATCAAAATAAGCTCACAACGTGTCACAGCACAGCGCGACGCGTTGTGAGCTTGTATATTGGAAGAAAAAGAAGCCTGGGCGATCGTGTTATGATCACTGTTGTAGGAAGTGTAGAATTTCCCTAACCAATCAGAGTGCAGAGAGCGTCAAACCAAAATGTGTTGACGTCATGACGCAGCAGCGTTTGTCTGCGCTGAACAGAGGAGCAGAGGGGGGAGGAGAACACATGCTATTGGCCAGAGACTCGCAGAGAGATTCGCCGCGCCCGCCCATCTGCCTACACAAACTGTCCACGTTAGCGTGGACAGTGGTTAGCCAGTGATAGCCTTTTAGCCGGCATCATGCACTGTAAAGCCCTGTGTGTTGTTCACCGAACAGGGTGAACAAAGGTACAAATGAAACCACCATTCAGCTAATGGTAATCTGGGTGTCCAAGTGGGAGTGTGTGTGTGGCCACTGCAAAACCTTGGACACAACACACCTGCACCGTAAAATCCTAAGGGTTGATTTATCCATTTGTAACTCTGTGAGTGTCTCAGTGTGCGATGAGTGTGTCTGTGTTGTGTGCGTGTTGTGTGATGAATGTGTCTTTGTTGTGTGCGTGTTGTGTGATGAGTGTGTCTTTGTTGTGTGTCTGTGTTGAGCGATGAGTGCGTGTGTGTGTCTGTGTTGTTGTGTGATACTTGGTCGCACAACAGTGAAATTAGACTTTCTACCATCATCTCATCACATAATATTTTCACTATTTCGAAATTTTAAATGTTTGTTTGCGTATAACAACATGCCAAAAACAGGGATACATTATTAGTGGCCACCACGAAGTGGCAAAAGGCCACTCATTGTTATTGGACTTCATCATTACTATTATTATTATTATTATTCCGCCACTTTTGCTCTAGCGGCTAGACCGTGCAGTCGCTTTTTACGAAACTCGGCAGTATGGCAGAGGACTATGCCAAACGGCTAAAACGCGAAGCTCGCAACAATCGGCCAAAGGGTGGCGCTGTAGGAAGCCTTTGAAAAATGCCAACTTTGAACTGGTGTAGCTCATGCCCTGTTTCAGGTACAGCAATGAAACCTGTACTTATGCGTCTCCTCATGCCGAACAACTTTTACGCTCTGACTTTTGACCTCTGACCTTTACTTCTCCCACAATTTTGAATTATATGAAAAACATTCAAAATCTATCTCCTCCTGGGATTTTCGCGTAACGTGCGCAAAACTTTTTTTACTTGAACTTTGGACCAACACGGTCATCGCACAGCGGCCGGATTTTCTTTAAAGCGAAACATTATTTTTTAATAATTCACTCAATGTTGCAGTTTTATGCAAATTATTCTTCTGCCTCTAAATCATACATGCAAAGTGACACGTTCATGGCAGTATGGCAGAGGACTATGCCAAACGGCTAAAACGCGAAGCTCGCAACAATCGGCCAAAGGGTGGCGCTGTAGGAAGCCTTCGAAAGTGCAAACTTTGAACTGGTGTAGCTCATGCCCTGTTTCAGGTACAGCAATGAAACCTGTATACACTTATGCGTCTCCTCATGCCGAACAACTTTTACGCTCTGACTTTTGACCTCTGACCTTTACCTCTCCCACAATTTTGAATTATATGAAAAACAGTCAAAATCTATCTCCTCCTGGGATTTTCGCGTAACGTGCGCGAAACTTTTTTTACTTGAACTTTGGACCAACACGGTCATCGCACAGCGGCCGGATTTTCTTTAAAGCGAAACATTATTTTTTAATAATTCACTCAATGTTGCAGTTTTATGCAAATTATTCTTCTGCCTCTAAATCATACATGCAAAGTGACACGTTCATGGCATTTGGCAAATATGTAGAGGGTTAGTCCAAATATCACTGAAAGCAATCTTACTCCAATTGGCCAAAGGGGGGCGTTATACGAAGCGTTTGAAAACTCAAACTTTAAAGGGGCATAAGTCATGCCTCGTTTCGTTTGAAGACATGCAACTTGCTTACACGCGTGCCTTGACTCAAGCGGAAGACATCTGTGTCTTTGTTAAGTAAGCTCCGCCCTTAGATTTTCCGAAATTTTGAGCAGTTTGTAAAACACTTAAACCCGCTTTTATTCCGGAACTTTCGCGTCACGTGCACGGAACTTTTTTTTACATGAACTTTGGACCAATATCTAAAGATCTGTCAGATCGGATTTCTTTTAAATTGAAACATGCTTTTTTAATAATTCAATCAACATTGCAAGTCTTATGCAAATTATTCTTCTGCCTCTAAAACATACATGCAAAGTAAAATTTCATGATGAACTACTATAGAGGGTTAGTCCAAATATCACTGAAACCAATCTTACCCCAATTGGCCAAAGGGGGGCGCTATATCATTTTGAAAGAAGGCGTCAAGTACATTACATGAAACTTTTTTTTTTTCTTTTCTTTTTTTTTTTTAAATGACAGGTCCATTATGTGTGACTGCCGTAGTGTAGTGGTCAGTGCCTGTGCATGATCACTCGAAAATGTCAGAAATACTCAGATTACATTTACTCAGATTGATTTCACCCCAAGCCTCCAAAATATAAAAAAGAAATCAATAAAATCAAGGCACTCAGCCTACATAGAACTTTTTTTTTTAAACAAACATGGTTAACAGATCCTGTGGCTGCCTAGTGTAGTGGTCAGGGCACATGCCTTACATGCAGAAGCTCGTTGGATCGAATCCCACCTGGGGCTTGTATAAGCATAAAACCATGACATAAATCCTGAAACCTGAAACAAGCATAATACAAACTGTCATGTCTACACCTATGTTGTGATTTCCAAGGATTGCAATGATACCATGTACCAGCTCAGTGGTCTAGTGGTTTGAGTGTCTGCCCTGAGACTGGGAGATCTGGGTTCAAACCTGGGTCGCGTCATACCAAAGATTCAAAAAAATGGGACCCAGTTCCTCCCTGCTTGAAACTCAACATCTAGGGTTGGATTGGGGGTAACTCCCTGCGACATACTAGTGTCATGTCCAGGGGGTGTACTTGTACAACAAGTTACCTTGCGCTACAGAAACAGGAGATAGGCTCCTGCCCTATGAGATTCATAGCCTGGCCGATTCATATGGTCTTCATAGCTCAGCAAGGCTTACTATGTACATCATCAAACTGTCCAGGTGCATAGTATCACAGTTTTTTTTTTATGTCTGTTGCATATAGGCCTACAGTCTTTTGCATACATGTTGTGTAGAGGCCAATTTGTGCTTTTACCTATAACCACCGATTAGTGTAAAACTTTGTATGCATGAAACTTTTTCTTTTTTTTTCTTTTTTTTAAATGACAGGTCCTTTATGCGTGACTACCGTAGTTTAGTGGTCAGTGCCTGTGCCTGATATACGGATGGTTGTGAGCTCAAACCCCATGTCGGGTTAAGTTGATGTTAACATCCTGGATGCCCATGGCATGTCCGTATGTCAAACTCTTTAATGTTGACACGTCTGATCTAACTCCAGATCACGTTCATGTTTAAAATGAGCCCTTCTCTACCAGCCGTTTTTTTTTCTGTTCTGAGTAAAAGAAAATATGATCACTCGAAAATGTCAGAAATACATACAATAGATTACATTTACTCAGATTGATTTCACCCCAAGCCTCCAAAATATAAAAAAGAAATCAATAAAATCAAGGCACTCAGCCTACATAGAACTTTTTTTTAAACAAACATGGCTAACAGATTCTGTGGCTGCCTAGTGTAGTGGTCAGGGCATATGCCTTTCATGCAGAAGGTCGTAGGATCGAATCCCGCCTGGGGTTTATATAAGTGTAAAACCATGATATTTGGTACACTTCACAGTTTGGTTCCTTGAACAATGTCTGATATGGAGCCTTCCTAAAAATGTCCCCCAACCCCCCTTGATGCGTATTTTAATATCCGCCATTACTAAATAATGTATTTTGCATCATAAATCCTGAAACAAGCATTATAATACAAACTGTCATGTCTACACCTATGTTGTGATTTCCAAGGATTGCAACGATATCATGTACCAGCTCAGTGGCCTAGTGGTTTGAGTGTCTGCCCTGAGACTGGGAGATCCAGGTTCAAACCCCGGTCGTGTCATACCAAAGATTCTAAAAAATGTTACCCAGTGCCTCCCTGCTTGAAACTCAGAATCAGGGGTTGGAATGGGGGAAAATACCTGTGACATGCTAGCGTCATCTCCAGGGGGTGTACTTGTACATCAAGTTGCCTTACGCTACAGAAACAGGAGATAGGCTCCTGCCCTATGAAATTCATAGCTGTGCCGATTCATATGATCTTCATAGCTCAGCAAGGCTTACTACTGTATGTACAGTACATAATCAAACTGTCCAGGTGTAACAGTTTTTTATGTCTGTTGCATATAGGCCTACAGTCTTTTGCATACATGTTGTGTAGAGGCCAATTTGTGCTTTTACCTATAACCACCGATTAGTTTAAAACTTTGTATGCACACTTCCCAGAGGCCAAGGAAAAACCTGTGCCCTGCATTTTTCACATCTGCCATTTATAGCGCCACCAGAAGGCCAACTTACAGTATGTAAAACACATTCTTCGATATTACTCCTTCAGATTTTATCCGAAAATCACACAAATCAGTACACAGTATCTCTACAGTGATGTAATCATGACGGATTTGTCAGATATCATATTCTATCTAATTGGCTAACATTGAATTCCAAGGTTTGCAGGATTGCTCCTTTTTGAACAAAATGTCTCAAACGCAGCCTGCTATGTGTGTGAGATTTTGCACACACATTCCCACTAGGCCAAGGAACAGATGCCACCCTTCTCACATTGGCCTGTTATAGCGCCACCAGCGGGTCAATTTTTGCAAAACACATTTTTGGAACAAAATGCTTCAAATCCCGCATGCAGCGTCCGATTGCCGTGAAAGGCCCAAGAACACGTGGCACCCTTTTCACTTTGGCCTATTATAGAGTCACCGCTAGGCCAAAAAAAACCTACCTGACCTGCCGGAGTCCTGTTCGGAAGAACACTGCTTCTAGTTTTTCTTTGATATTCTTCTTTGCTTTCCCTTGATGCCTTTTTGCTTTCCTGCTTTTTATGCCTTGGACACTTTATCGCTGCTTGCAGCTATATTTTGATCTTATTATTGATTATCGGATGTCTGTTATTAAATACGTTAGTTCGATCAACTGTCGTTTGCTGTGTTATGCTCTGTGGCTGTTCAATTTCACACGCTTTACTTTTTTTCACCACGGACACGTGATTTATAAGATTTAGAAGATGTTTACATTTATCTTTCTCCAAGTGAAGACACACCTTGACTTCACTGACACTTGTTGCTTCTTTCAGCCCTCGTCTCATGTGGTAGCACTGAGGGCACGAGTAGCTCAACCCCAACATGGAAAAGCCCCTCTTTTGGGTTTGACTCGAGACACACACACACACACACACACACACACACACACACACACACACACACACACACACACGTTTGCCGCGCTTTCATCGTGGTGTGGTGGAGCTACGATTTCTGAGAATGAACGCCTATTTTCCGTGCCACCAATTTATTTATATTTTGAAAGTTGAATGTGACTTCACCCTTGTTCATTGTATTGTAGCACTGAGACAGCTATAGGCTCGAAATCGTCAATGCTTGTAAATATTGGTAGTTGCGAGTTGTTTCCTAATGTTCTTTAAACCATTGGTTCTCAAACATTTTAAGGTCAAGGACCCCCAAATTAATAGCTTATTTATTTGTCCACGGACCGACCCTCATCTGAAAATATTTCATACCAGGGACCCCATACAAGATTTGTGTAGTTAAAATGTTTCAAAAAATATGCCAACTATTTCAGATTTTTTTTTGATATTTTTGAAAATCCACAACGCGTCATATGTAGATAAAATGTTAATAAGGTGCGTGCGTGCATGCATGCGTTTGTGTGCGCGCGTAGTAGTCCCTTACTTTGTCTTGTTTTCATAGATCTGGCTGCTTGCTTCTACCTCACAAACTCTGGCAACCCTGCCTCTTGGTTAGATTCATTCATAAAGACTGTTGAGTGGCGGTCAGGGAAGGGGGAGGGGGGATGGTAGACGCGTTGAGCACGTCATGAGTCATGACACAGGAATGCCATCAATGAATGCTATGTCTACACCGTAGCCTGAAGGCCAGCGCAGGGCGGGTCAGCTGACCTCTCATTAGGGCGGGGCCTAGGGGTCAGCTGGCCTCACACTAGGGCAGCGCAGGGGTCGCCGCCGTGTGACGGACATTTCTGTTCTGTTTTGACCACGGACATGCAAAGCAAGTACATTAGTAAGTAAGTAACTAGAAGTGGTCTAAAGCACTGGGTCGGGACCCATTTGTGGGTCGCTGAAGACAGATGTTTATGGGTCCCTTAATTTTTTTTATTTCCTACATTGTTTTTAATTATTATTATTTCGAAACATTTTCAAAAAACATTCTCAAAAAAGCACACCACCACTTACAGTATAATCTGTGAGTAGCCGATTTTGATTTGAAATGATTTATTGCCTCAAGCCTAGTAGAACGATTAATCTGAACTCTTTCTCTGAAGTGGTCATTTTTGTGCCACCAATATCCTAATAAGTCCCAACAAATTGATGACGAATTATTGAGAAATTGTAATTTAGCTAATTAATCTATTTGTGTAAGGCTTGCAGTCGCCACTGTCACCAGCATGCAGTTATGTGAGGAATATAATGTTCACACAAAAGTCAGATTTAAAAACTCCTGTAGCCAATTAAAGCATAAGCCTAATGTGTGTGAGTGACATACAGTATGTCAGCCTGTGTGTGTGTGCGTGCGTGTGTGCATGTGTGTGTGTGGGCGGGCGGGCGGGCGGCATGCAGGCGGGCTTTAATGTCATTTGCTAAACACTGTCCACGGACATGGACAAGTCTTGCCACGGACACATTCTTTTGTCCATGTTTGGACATGTTGGCAGTGATGTTAATAGGTTTTTAATGTAATGAGTCCCGGGACCCCAGAAGAGTTTTTCGGATGAGTCCCAGGGATATTTTATGGGTCCCAAAAAAATTCAACGCCGCGGAGATGGGTATCGTTCACCTCTGAATCGATACGATACCTTTTTCGATACCTGGGAATCGATACGATACCTTTTTCGATACCGTTTTCGATACTTTTTTATGTATTATTATTATTATTACTACCCTTATTATTACCATTATTATTATTAACTTTTTTCTATAGGCTATTTTACACACCACAATAGGTTATTAAGGCCGTCTAAAGACTGAGCTTGTAGATCGGCTATTTTCAAAATGTTTGCCTATTTCTTATATTTATTTTACAATTTGGCTAATGTTTGAACTTAGAACTAGGATTTCTAAATACACTAGGCTACAGACACGCATTTAATTATATTTATATCACTGGGACCCCAATTTATATTACATTTTAAAAAACTAGAGTAGGCCTACAAATGGAACAGGTCCATTTGGTTCCATTTGTTCACCGAGTAACAGACCCATTAAGTTTCCAAAAGATTCCCTTTTACTTTGCTATTAGCAATATAAAACGTTTTTATATTCAGCAAAATGTCAGTAATGGTATTGTCTGCCTCTCATTATTGTCAAGGAAGAAAGTACCGCATGTCGCTGCCTTGCTTAAGTTTCATCAAGGCAAAAAAAAGCACCCTAAGACACACACCAAAAGTTGTGTGTGCGGGGAAAGAGGAGGGGCAGCCACCGTTGCACAGAAATCACTTTCACTTTCAGCTTATGACAAACGGCAGCTTTTAATCAATGCACAAGGATTTAAGGACATTATATTTATAATGATTACAAGAACATTCACTACCTGTAGCTATGGAGTAGGCCTACTCCGTTGGAACCTACTCTGTTGGAACGGAAATAAACTTGTACGTGCTGTTAGACAGACAGTTGGCTCCTCTCCTCTCCGCAGGTTTAATAGGAAGCAAAGACAGACACCACGGTTTGATTTGATCATTGCGTAGTCAATTATGAAGGGATTTCAAAAATTTAAACGTCTCCATATTGCTTGGGAAGTCTACTTAGCAGAACATCGCGGCCTTCGCTAATCGCTAATGTTTTTCTTTTACCGCGATGCGGTAAATTATGGATTAATAATGGAGGCGCGTCCCCGGGACCCCAGAAACAAGACGTGAATGCGTCTCTGGGCGACATGAACGCGTATTTGACGCGGGACGCGCACGTAATGACATCACTGTGTTGGTTCAACGTTTTCAGGCCAAGGACCCCTTAGTTGAAAGAGAGATGAAGCAGGGACCCCCACAACCTTTTCATAGATTCCATATAGTTTCATTGTTTGACAGCACAATCATCAGTGTGTTTTGGATTCATGTCAATTTGTGTTTTCAGATATTTAACCACTTGAACCGTTGATACTTAATAAACTTGACCTTTCACTCTGTACTTAGTCTGCTCTTTTTCCCCTCTATACCAAACCTCTTTGCCGAAAATAGCCGATCTACAAGCACACAACGATTTGGAGGACCCCCTGTAGTAACTCTGAGGACCCCTAGGGGTCCCGGACCCCCTGTTGAAGACCCCTGGATTAATCAATTACCGTACGTGAGCCAGATTAAGTTGGCTATTGGTTTTGACATATTCTATGTTCTATGAACTGCCCAGCCCTCCTCACATATACTGCTTCCTGGCAACCACACAGCTCTTCAGATGCTCCTCAGACTCGTGGGTCTTGCGTCGTACGGTAATCACATCAGTGACGTGGCCGCTGGCCGCATTTCCACAAAAATGGTTTCAATGTTCAAATGTTTGTTTTGGAATACATCTCCGCCTGACTTTGGGCGAGGCGGGGAGGGGGGGTTGTCATGTCATGTCATGTCACGCTTTTGATAATTTGATCAATCTGATCAAATTATCTGCCGGCGGGCGGAACTGTGGCTTTATCATACGAGAGGGGAGAGCGACCGTGCGCGCGGGGGCCCTATAAGAGGCATGGCCCTGCTGGCCCTTCGGAACACCACAAGCTTTGAATGTCAACCCTGTCTTGACTTGGTCAGAAGTTCAGCCATTCCGCATTCCTGGCTAAAGGATAAAGCGGGCCCTAATCCCCTTTACCAGGTAGCTGGAGTTGGCAGCGGAGCCAGGGAATTCCTGTGGCATTCCGATTTGGGGAAGTTGCTAGGGTTGCTAGATGGACAGTTCCCACTAAACAAAGGACAACTCTCATTCAAAGAAAAAAAAACTAGGGTTTTAAGTTGTGTGAGAAAGCTGCAGCCACCACGGAGATAGGTAGCGTGTGGAATGTAGGCATACTGTATTTAGAGGGCTTTTAATTCACAGCCGCCGGTCATTAAAGAAGTGGTCCGGGGCTAAGGTTAGGGCAGCTAGGTCAGTGGCTCTCAAAGTGGGGTCTGGGGACCCTCGGGGGTCCTTAAGGGGGTTCCAGAGGGGGTCTTCATCACACTGTCAGAGCTAGCGCTGTATGTGGACTTCACGTCTATAATACAATTACAAGGAACACCATAACTTTGAGAGGAACCAAATGGACCCCAGTTAAAGACCTGTAAGGTTCCATTTAACCCCCCACAAGTAACCCACGGGGTCCCTGGACCTCACATTGAGGACCACTGCAATAATAGTTTGCAACACAGTATGTTTATTATTATTTATTTTTGAGCGGTGGTCACACCGTCTCCATAGCGTGGCTGTGTGTGTGTGTGTGTCTGTCTGTCTGTATGTAGCCTCTGGTGTGTGTCTGTCTGTATGTAGCCTGCCTGTGGTGTAGTACCTTTTATGACCACACATGTTAAGGGAGGGGCGCTGTTTTCAGGCCAGGCACACACACACACACACACACACACACACACACACACACACACACACAGTCACACACACACACACACGGGGGGGGGGGATGGGTAAACCACCGCTCAGTTCACACGGGTGTGATTTTTTAACAATATTTTTGGGTCCTTTTTCTTTTCTTTATTGATAGGTGTACAGTAGGCTGACAGGGAACAGGGAGAGAGATGGGGTGGTTACATGCAGCAAAGGTCGTCAGGATTGGGACTCGAACCTGCGACGCTGCAAGGGCTGGATTACCCAGCCTAGGTGCTTGGACCACTACCCTGTGGCCCAGGCCATGTTTGTTTATTTGTGTTTTTCAAAATGTTTTAATCAACGCCAGAATGGAGGTAAAAATCGCTGCAAAAATATATTTATCGTCACTGTCGGGCAGAAACCTCGTATCTCCAAGTTTCAAATTTGTACATTTTTTCGTAAAGTAAAGCCCTGGTTCATCACACAAGACTATATTGCACAAAACTAGTGAAAACAGCCGATCTACAAGCACACAACGCCTCGTGGCGCGAGGCGTTGTGTGCTTGTAGATCTGCTGTTTTCACTTTAGATCATTTTTTAATGATAAATACAAAACGAACGGTTTTGGACATACAAGGTTTCCACCCGACAACGACGACATATAGGAGTGTTTAGAAGGAATGGGGCCGTTAAGGAACTGGAATCATTAAAATCCTGAAGGACCCGAAACCCTCCTCCTACTCCCCCTCCTCCTCCCCCCACGTCAGGGGATCAGCATCATTCTTGACAACGGTGACTTCAGAGTCACACAAGGCCAGCGTCTCGCTCCTTTATCTGCCCTCCGTAAAGCTCTGCCACATCAGCCCTCAGGCTGCTCTCCACAGAGCCGCGGAGACGTGGGCATTAAACCGACCCGTCCTGCTGCTGCTGCTGCTTGCTCCTCTCAGGGCTGGGATTAGCGGTGAAAAGACCCCCAGAGGCAGACGTGTGGGGTGAAATATACCCTGCTCCACGTCTTTGTGCCGTCCGTCTGGCCCAGACCAGGGGAGCACTGACTTTAGCCCCTTCTTGTAGACTATTATAGGCCTGCCTGGTGAACCCCCGCAACAAAGCCTATTCATCTGTACTACTGTACAACACGCCACATGGCGGACATTCCTCCTCCTCTCTCTCTCTCTCTCTCTCTCTCTCTCTCTCTCTCTCTCTCTCTCTCTCTCTCTCTCTCTCCACGAGTTGGATTGTAAAGCTGCGTCTGTCTTGTCTTGTCTTGTCTTGTGCGTCTGTCCGTCTGTCTGTGCAATTAAAAGTCTGTTAAGAGAAGAATGGCCTCTGTGAGTAAGATCTGATTAAAGGAGAATTCCGGTCTAAATGGCTTTCTTACCCTTTTTGTTGTTCATTTGTCTCCTGCCATAAAACGGTTCACTCAAGTTCAAAATCTCGTCTTTTGCGAGACTTCCGAATCGTATTGAGTCCAATAGGATTCGGAAGTCTCGCGAGACGAGATTTTGAACGCGAGTGAACAGGGTTTCCTGCAGGAAAAAAGCTTGATTAATTTTAAACCATTTTCCTGAAAGGAAACTGTTTTGAACATACAGTACACAGCTTTTGCCCGATGGAGACTTTACTGTATGCGAGGTCATGTTGTCAGAGAACTGTTTCAATTATTGTAATTACATGCATGCAAGCTGGTTTTTATCAGGTATTATAATGTGAGAAGCCATACTTACTTATTGTGACTTTATTGGATGTATATGCATTTTCACTCTTATCTACGGCAAGGCCACAATGGTGGATTTGACCACAGCTTTTAAGGACCATTATATGTTATCTCTCTCCGATAGCCATTCAATTAAAAATGTAATCTAATTTAATTCATTTTATCATCTGCTATCACCTGGAAATACATTTCAGCATGCAATGAATGCATTTCTAATCGAATTCCAATCATCTGAATCAATATAACCGTCTGGATGGATTGATTTCTGTGTGTGTGTGTGTGTGTGCGTGTGCGTGTGCGTGTGCGTGTGCGTGTGTGTGTGTGTGTGTGTGTGTGTGTGTGTGTGTTAAGGCGTTAACGACTTGTGATTTTTGCAAGTCGACTCGACTCAGTAAAAAGTTGAGTGAATTCGACTTTATCGTTTGATAACGTCATCACATCACACACGACCCCCCAATTATTTTGGGGGGTCCCCAGATGATTAACTTAATGTGAAACATTGTTTTCTCACTCAACTGTAAACAAACCAACATAAAGTTTAAGTGTATAGACGGTATCTTCACATTTCTAGTGCCAAGTGCCAATTTAAGGACTTTTTAATACCTCTAAAATGACAAATTAAACATTGTCCAAATTGTCAAATATATGAGGCAGAAATTGTGAAAATAGCCGATCTACATGCTCACAACGATGCGAGGCGTTGTGAGCATGTAGATCTGCTATTTTCACAATCGTTTTTTTTTTTTTTACTTCGACTTTCGACTTTCTCTGGTGGGAGTCGACTTGTGTAATGAAGTCTTGTCGACTTTTTCGTTAATGCCCTAGTGTGCGTGCGTGCGTGCGTGTGGAATGCCTAGCCTCAGGGTCTCCTTTGTTCCCTTCAAACACAAGTCAACAGTCAGTCACCTGTAGCTTCCGCTGACCACTGACACAACACCACACACCCTGGGACTGAGTGATTGGTTTTGTGAAACTGAACTTGTATTCATCATGCAGTGTGCTTTAGGACTGCTTGTTTTTAGCAATGTATCTTAAAGGTAGTGTAAGTGATATTTTATGGTTAAAAAATCATAACGCAATGTATGAATGAATGATTGAATGCATTTTTATTTTCGTGTCTTGTCATAAGACCCATATTCCTTATGGCATACATGGGCAACTGGCAGCCCGGGGGCCACATGCGGCCCCCACCTTCACTTAATGCATTGTTTGTAGATTGGCTATTTTTACTACTTTTGTGTGACATAGAATGACGAATTAGGCTAGGGCATTAATTAAGAAAAACATCACGCCTAGTGTGAAGTGAGCTTTGCTATTTATGAGTTAATTTCCTCAAGCATCCTGCTAGCCAATCACAGCGCGTCCTGCGAGGCTTGGCCAATGGGACCCTGGCCTGCCTTAGGCCAGGGCTCTACCAAAAAGATGGCGTTGTGCCGGCGGCGAAACATTTACCGGGGCGAATTTGGGCGTCCGACGTCAACGTCGGCAGTGGAGCACCCTTCATTAATTAAAGCGGGAGTGTTCCCAGCGTTGACGTTGACACGATGCTCGACGCCCCCAGGTTATGGGATTATAAGACACCAAAAACACCAATAAACAATATCACATTCACCTTTGTTCAGTAACAGAGGTCTCCCTGATTTTCAGCTCTTTGAAGGAGAATTCCGGCCTAGAAGGCTATCTTATCTTTAGATGTACTTATTTTCTCCCCCAAACTGGTCCAGTTTTTTTATTTGTAAATTTGTAAATTCTTGTCCTTCCTGAAAGCTGCTTATCAATGAAATGACTATTATTGTTTCCCCTCTGCCGGCAAAAGTTGGTCTGGTTACATCATGGCAATTAGTTCCCACGCAAGTTATAAATTAACCCACTGTGTTCACTAAAGGAAAGTTTCCTGTTCAGGGAGCTGTTTACCCCATGTTTAACATGAGCATCTGATATTGCACAATTTAGTGATGTACAGGTAGTGCAATTTAGGCATTTAGCAGACGCTCTTATCTGCTCTTATTTCAATAAGCAAGGCAAACTTACATGGAATGCAGTGCAGTGCCTCCGTAAACAAGGATCACAGGTAAACCAGTAACCTAGCAACAGTCTAAACAATATTCTGTTACATACAATAATCTATACATTGAAACGAGGGATGGGACGATAAGTGATATTATTGTTTATCGTGATAAAAAACACTCACGATAATCGTATCATGGAGATTTAATTTATCGTGATATCAAACTCCATCATGCACTGGGATCTATTCACCTTTTATTTGCCGAGCTGCCACTTAAACCCTCTATATTTGGTAAAAGGTACTTATAATATATGTACTTGATACAGTCTTTTTTTCACTCTCTATCAATGTCTTTGCCAAAATATTGCAGATCTACAGGCTCACAACGTGTTGCAACACGATGCGTTGTGAGCTTGTAGATCTGCTATTTTTTGGCAAATGTTCCGACCCAGGATAATGGATTTTGATTATCGCGATAATATTGTAAATCGCGATTTCTTTTGTCACAATAATCGTGATATGACATTTTCATATCGTCCCATCCCTAATTGAAACTACAGAAACTGTAAGCAATCATGAACCTCGCATCTTTCTAAATAACATGCTATCTAAATTACATTTGAACCGTTGCATAAGTGTGCGTGGTCGTCAAGAATGGGTCAAGTGCTACGGGGCTGACATATAGAGTTGCCGATGTTAATCTTTGGACGCCTGTTTTCTTCCAAGTCACTTTGGAGGGGAAGTGTTGCTCCAAGCTGACAATAGTTGAGCTGTTTGCGGAGCTGCGGCGGGGCTCATCCACTCTGTGACTCATCACAGGTACAAGGATCACAGGCATTAGTCAACGTGCTCAATAGAAACATTTGACCTGGTGTTTTGTATCCTGTGCACCTGTTCCAGTGACACCCACGCACGCTCGCACACGCTCACACACACCCAGGCACGCGCGCACATACATACACACGCACGAAAGCAAGCACGCGCATGCATGCACACACACACACACGCACACACACGGTGCTTCGTGTGACGGACAGATGAAAGTGACAGAGGGCTAGAGAGCTGCCCCTGACCCTGTGAGCTCGGTCTGACATCCCCCGTCACCCTCGCACTGTCACCACGTTAGGGCTGTCACAATTATTACATAATCGTCTAATCACAATTATTTGAGGTAATCGTAATTATTTTGCATAATTGTCATAAACGTTTCCATGTTGAGAAATGTTAATATAGTTACAAACACTTTCAAAAAGTAGTAGAAATGGCAGATCGTGAAGCGTTGTGAGCTTGTAGATTGTCCATTTTCCACTATCAATGTTAGTTTTTTAAGTATAAATGTGTCAAATATGTTAGTAATTTCTTTGTATATTTAAGTTATGTGTCATGATTGCCATTTGCAACTTCAAAGCCTACAAGCCAAACAGAAATGTACAAGTCAACGACAAATACACAATGAAATCGTTAATCGCAATTATTTGAGTGACAATTAATCAATCGTCATGCAAAATGCCATAATCGTGACAGCCCTGCACCACGTTACCGTGTGCACGTGAATGTGTGCGTGCTTGGCGAACGTGCGCGCGTTTGTCAGCATGTCACCCACTCCAACGGTGGAAGTGGCTCCTCCGCTGGTTCCCACACACACGGGGAGTCACAGTAAACGTCGCTGCCCAGAGGAGTAGTAGTTGCCCATTCCCAACCGGCTCACCGTTTCAGCAGGGCTGGAAATCCCCCTGCTTTCCCTCTCCCTCTCCTCTCTCTCCCCGCACAAAGAGGCCAGATATGATACCACAGCACTGCAGGCGAGGGCGGGAGGCGACCGAGGACAGCACTGATACGCCACACAGCACTCCCGTCTGTCTGGGAAAATCCTTAAGGGAATGCACCCAATTGTTGTTAATTGTATGGGCCCCGCATTCTCTCCCGAACGCCGCTGGTATGTGTTACTTGTCCTGAATCGCAGGAGAAGACCAGTATCCCAGCTCCATCATCATCATCATCACTGCTTGGCTCTTTGCTTCTTTGTGACTCACTTCAATCTTCAATTGCATTATTGTTGTTGTTTGTCGGTGTTTTTTTTTTTTTTTTCCTCTTGCTCGCTTGTTTCTGTGTCAGTCATGAGGATGTTAATGGCGCTTTGCGGACGTCATGGCGTGGTGGTGTGATTCATTCATAAGTGTTTCACACAGAGATAACTGCTATTTTGGCTGCAGGCTGTGTGTGTGTGTGTGTGTGTGTGTGTGTGTGTGTGTGTGTGTGTGTGTGTGTGTGTGTGTGTGTGTGTGTGTGTGTGTGTGTGTGTGTGTGTGTGTGTGTGTGTGTGTGTGTGGAGATCCACACGAACATAAAAGGGAAAGTGGATGCATTGCCACCTAAAGATCGCAGATGCCCTGGGAAGTACATATTAGTTACATTGTATTGACACTACTGTAAAATAGCATTGTATTCATAAAGACTATTTCGGATTGCAGCTTTGAAATAAACCTCCACCATTTTCCCACGTGCAACAGGGCTCTTCACACCAAGCGTTATCGCTTCTAACTCGAGTAGATGCTGACACGTCCACACTACGACTATAACAAAGGCAACGGTGAACGATATAGCTATCATTAATAGTTCTATTGCGTGGTGTGAACGGCTCTCAACACCCGGGATTTGAACCCGGCTCTTCTGCGTGGGAACCCAAACCGCTGTACCGCTGGGCAAAGAGGGAATCCCCCTTGGCCAGGAGGAGAGATACCGTATTAGGTTTTTGGGCTTAGCCATTACTCTGCTACACTATGTGACACATGCTGTATTGTGTGTGGTTTATGTCTTGTATTGCCATATTGTTTGTGTGTTTTGTGTCCTGATGGCTGTATGTATGTCAACGTGAGTCACGCTTGCACATGAATTCCGGCCTTGTCCCTTTTATGCCCATATATGGAGATCCCTGATGTCATCAATATTAAGCCCATATCTGGGAATGCCCATATATGGAGATATTGTGTCAGTCTCTGTTGTTTGCGTCTTACTGGTATAGCAATTCCACCGATGTCTATTTATTTAGTAGGCTATCAGTTGCATTTAGACCTGAAGTCCCTGAGCGTGTTAAAGTGTCGGCGACTCAGCCAAAGTTTCACGCAATGATGAAAATAGACGGATGCATTAATGTCACTGCAGACGCTCCTGCAGAAGATGCGCAGTCACCACCGACCCACGGTGTCCGCCCTACCCGACCTACGGTCTTCCCCCGAGCCATGCCCCGACGGCACGCTATTACGTTCACACACACACTCCTTGGCTGCCAAACCACAACCTCCACCCCTCATTTCTCACATTGCCCTCTTCAAGCGCTAACCATGAGGCCGATTCTTGCAAAACACATTTTTGGACACTGCTCCTACAAATGTTGCCATAAAATCACGCAAATCGGTACACAGTATGTCTAGACTCATGTCATCAACATGGATCTGCAGTAAATATTCCAATAAAGTGCTCTTTGTTCATGTAATAAGCTAGTATGTCCATAAATAATGTTTCTGTATATCAATTTTTATGACTTTTGGAAAACAATGGTCTGTTTGGAAAACAATGGTCACAAACCAAACTTTTCACAGTTGATCCCAAGGTAATTTGTCCCGTAGAATCAAATTCTACATGTTTGTATTGTGCACATTATTTGTGCAAAATATTGTAAATAAGCATAATAAATTGTGTAGGTACTAGGTAGACCAGTATAAGTGGTATTTAGGGCACAAAATATTACAATTGTTATCAGATAAGCACTCAGGAGAAGACCCTGTCCAACATGAAGACTTGAGGCACAATCCAGGACACCCATAACAATGTGATCTGCACCCCAGAGAAAGCAGAGAGTGCTCCGGGTACAGCAGCAGGGCACTTTTTAAACCATGAGGATTCCAAATCTGACACCATTTTAATCATAAGATTTTGTTTTGGCCCCATAATTAAAGATGGCCACCATCCAGTACTGTGAAAACGTAACTTTTGAATAGGAAAGTAATTTATTTGGGGTTTGTAATTTTTACTGACACAATTCACATAACAATCTCAATCAGAGCTGACATGTCTCTGAAAGGATTATCTGGGAAGAGGCATAGAAAGAGCTGGATGACAGTGAGAAGGGTGAAGGGTGAAGTACCAGTTCAGAAGATGCCACCCTTAGCCCCGCCCCCAGCTATTCATTTCAATGCAAGTTGCTCAGTGGCGTTTTGAAGCATGCGGAAGTAGCAGCATCCAGGTGCATTGTGGGGGAATTTGGCACATCCACATGTATCCACCTGTACCTCCGTTTATGACTCTACTATATGGTCATGTTCATCTCTTATGTATCCTCCCTGATCAAAGAAATACTGGGGATTTTTATCAACTAAAACATTTCTGAAGAAGGTGAGAATACGTGAACGTAATCTGTACTCAACAGTAAGCCATGACAGACTTGTGCAGACGTGCATTTCTACAACATGTGTCTGCCTGGAGCACTGGAGAGCTAAAATAGTTAATAACGGCATGTATATATCAGAAAGAGAGACAGACAGACAGACAGACAGACACACAGACACCCAGACAGACAGAGCGAGAGAGACCCAGAGAGAGAGAGAGAGACCGAGACGGAGAGAGAGACTCCATGCAGGGGATGAAGCATGAGGCCACAGAGGCTGAGTGTTCCCCAGGGCAGCATAATGGAGCTCTCAGTAGGTTTAGACGTGGTTTGAATGCACTTCAGACGCTCCGTACAGCAGGCCCATATGCAACTCCTCACCACATCATATTTCCACAGCCATGAATGAGGCCCTCACATCGCGGGGAAGGCCGGGGCTCCCACTGCTGTCACAGCCAGAGCCAAAAAAGAACCCTCCTTTTCAACGGCACGTCCTCCATACAATGCTGCTAGAAAAGCCCCCTCCGACTGTCTGTCTGGTCTGGCGGCGTTTGCAGCAAACGGAGAAGGTCCCCCGGTAGAGGAGGATTGTCTTTATTAGGCCCTCCGGAGCAGAAAGAGGAAGGTGGCTCCTCTTCTCTCTTTCCCCTGTGTCTCGTACCAAGCTGTGCAGTGCAGGAATCGTTTCCTCGACTAAAGCTGTGACGCAAAAATGTTGTCGTTGGGGGGGGGGGGATCCTGGCAACATAAGCTATAGCTATATGTTTCCATTTCCACATGTGTACAGAGAGACTCTGTTTCTCTTTGCCTTTAAACTACAACTAGCTTTTAAGACTCAATGTAAGCATGAATCACAGGGTTATAAATGTATTTTTCTGATTATATAGTTTATTCAGTTATAAAACTTGAAAGATACAATTCTGGGAAATTGCAAGTGTGGTTGAGTTCACGTGGAGTCACGAGGAATCCGCTGGTAAATGTATTCCGTCTCACCATTTGTCCCTTTCATGCCCATATATGGATATCCCTGTATCTGTCCTTGTCTCTAACCATTCCGTCCTTGTCTTTTATGCTCATATATGGAGATCAATATTAAGCCCCTATCTTCGAATGCCCATATATTGACATACTGTGTCAATCTCATGTGGTCTATGACGTCAGACATTTTTGTCAGTCATCTCCATATTTGGGAAAAGAAAATTTTAGCATTTTCCCGTTCAAGTCAATGGAGACAATGTATTCACAAATAAATGAATACTAGTAAGACGCCTCAGCGCAACATGCACCAATTCTTGGCCATCTGGCCAGTGATGTATATCGGACCAGTTACCCATATATGGAGACCCCTGGTACCCATACTGTATATGGAGATCCATGTACTGTATAGTACATCCCTTTTATGCCCATACATGGAGATCCCTGTCTGAACCAGCCACACAGATATGGGCTGTCTTCCTCCATATATGGGCATTCCCATATGAAGTCCTGTTAGATATACATGTAGGCTTAATATGGATGACATCAGGGATCTACATATGGGCATAAAAGTGATTCTGTTAGAGTGGTTCCCATGACATCACAACATACAATCCCTTTTATGCCCTATCTGAACCAGCCACACAGATATGGGCCATATGTCTTGGCCATCTGGCCAGTGATGTATATCGATGACATCAGGGATCTTCATATATGGGCATAAAAGGGATTCTGGGGAATACCCATATATGGACTTTTACATACAGTAGGTGATGTCACATGTGATGTCACAGTGATGTGTCAGGGGAACCACAGTGTCAGGCGTGACCTACAGACAAACAGACAGAGATATGCGGACAAGATTTGCCAGTTTTCATAGTAAACAATCAACTGTATGACATATCTCTCAGCAAAATGCACCCAGACGAGTCCGATGAAGCCGGTCGATTTGACAAAACTGGGAGGATTAGTGTGACAAAATAACGTTTTCCGGAAAGATGGATCGATGTAAAGAAAGAATAAAGTCGAACAAGTACTAGAGTCTTGTTGCCCTGTTAGAGCAACCATACTAAAATGAAATCCCTTTAGAACAAGGTCTGGTATAAAACAGGCTGAGAACTCCTGCATTAGTCTAATGGCAACATAATTGGTGATGTTAAATTGCAGTAAGCAGGGCCAATACAGTCATCAGCATTTCAATATGGCCAGCCCAGCTTGAATCTAGCCTGATTCATGTTTTTGTATACTTGTGAAAATAGCTGATCTACAAGCCCACACCCTGTTGTGCACTGCGTCACGTTGTGGTCTTGTAGATCAGCTGTTTCCTGCGCGATACTGCCATACGGCGGCATGCGAATTAAACATAAATGCTATCAGATTAAAATACAATGGTATTATTTTTACAGGAGGCCAATAGGCCAGAAACCAGATGAAACATGCCCAGTTTGTGATTGTAATTAAGTCCCTGGCCACAGGCCAAAGAACCCAAACATGAATGAATGTAAAACTCTGTTTCTTTAGACGATAACATTTCCAGACATTATAATTATTGTAGTCCCAGCTAAATGTTTTGTTATTAAATAATAAATACATTTATGACAAAGATCTCTTTCTTGACTTGAGAAAATGTGATGTTTTCCTTTTGCCGGTCAGCATAGTGTGTCACCCACTGGCCATTACGACAATTTGATTGCTTTACAATTAACGTATAAGTTCAAATGTAATAATTTAATATATTTGTCATTTTGTGTAGACTTGACTCTCCAAATCTCATGTTTGAACATAAAAAACATGGTCATCAAGTATATGTATTTCATTCACAGTGTCATATGACTGGTACTTATACACCAGTAAGGCTCCCTAATCGGGAGATAAGCGACCGTAGGTCACTTATCTCCACAAATAGGGCAAAAATGTGTTTTGCCAAAATCTTCCTGATCCATGTTGATGACATGAGTGTAGACATACTGTGTAGTGATTTTCGTGATTTTAGGGCAAAATCTGTAGGAGCAGTGTCCAAAAATGTGTTTTTAAAACTCGGCCTGGAGGTGGCGCTATATGGGAGAGATTCATGTTGATGGGATGAGTGGAGACATACTGTGTACCGATTTGCGTGATTTTAGGGCAAAAATTGTAGGAGCAGTGTCCAAAAATGTGTTTTGCAAGAATCGGCCTCATGGTGGCGCTAGAAGAGGGCCATGTGAGAAATGAGGGGTGGGGTCTCCGCGCCGGCAAGGCGGACGAATAGGTACCGGCCCCGGCTGTCCCGGTCGCTCCTAGCCGGAGTTACGGCATTTTATGTGAGCTGCAGTGTAGGGGGTCCTCCACTGGGGGCGCCACCACTTTTGCATCCGTTGTGGAGCAGCAGGAGTTGGTGGTCCCCGGGAATTCCCCGTGAGCAGGCCGGTTGGGGTGGTCATTTGGTAATTTTTGCACATTTTGGAATTTTTTTTCATCTGGGGGTCCCCCAGGGACATGGGGGTCCCTGGAGCTCCGAGGGTCCTTGGAGGTTGTAGTTTGGCAGGCAAGGAACGTGTGTGCAAAATTTGGCATGGATCGGGGCAACGGTTGCGGAGATATGAGCAGGGCAAGAGTGTGACGTGTGAGGTGTGACAGACAGACGGAGGGAGTTACACTTTGTGGTGGTTTCTACAGTAAGTAGCGACCTACGGTCGCAACAAATCTACAGGTTACAATGTGTTGTGCTGTGACGCCATGTGAGCTTGTATATCTATGTGTGAAAGCTGCACGCAACTATGTATAAATGTGGCTTTAAGATCATTAATGTTAAATATAAATAAATAAAAAACACATACAATTGAAATTTGTGTTTAATACCTTCTCATATACTAAATATAGTTCTTAGGAAGTGAGGTGTGGTGGTCTTTAACGGTTGTTTTAAATATAATAGTGGTCCTGCTCAAAAAGTTTGAGAACCACTGGTCTAGAGTCGGCATTTCTTGAATGAATTACAATTAACAATTTAGGCATTTAGCAGACACATCCAGAGCAACTTACTGTAAGTAAGGTAAACACATCATCAGATGACATGTTGAGATATACAGTGTAGTGTCTCTGTAATCTAGGATCATAGGTAAACCAAGAGCCTAGCATCAGTCTAAGTATAATATAAATAATAATAATAAATAATAATAATCTTTACATTGAAACTATACAAAGCATGCCAGGCCAGCAAATGAACCTTTAGATTGTCTTACATAAAGTATCTTACATTTTCCTTTGCTAATGGAAGCCTTTACAAATAGCACTAATTATATTAGCAGGAATCGGAAGTTGGCAGACGTCTGTGTTCTTTTGTTTGAGGGTAATTTGACTAGATACAGTTAGCATTTATTTGGTTTTATCTCGAGGGGAAGCCTTTAGTTTACCCAGCGCTTAACGGACACGCAGAGGATTATGCAAATGTTTCAAGTTTTGTGTGCGTTTGACTAGGACTCCTTACTGTACTTCCTTTTACTTTGTTTACATGCCCTGGGCCAAAAATGTTAGGGGAATTCTCACTCTCAACTGAGGGCCTATTTAAAGAGACGGACGGCCTGTGTTTTCTGCGGGCAGAGCAGACGGCGTTTGTGTTTTTCTGACAGCATACATGTGCGTCCATTGTTGTTGCGGGTAATGTCAGCCGCTGTTATCTGTGGTCTAATTCGGTCCGAGCCGCGCTAATGGCAGTCTGGATGTGAGGCCAGCTGTGTGAGTTGGTGGAGCAATGGGTCACTGTCGGGCAGAAACCTCGTATCTCCAAGTTTCAAATTTGTAAATTATTTCGCAAGAAAAGCACTGCTTCATCATATGGCCATCGCACAAAAGTGGTGAAAACAGCTGATCTACAAGCACACAACGCCTCGCACTGCGAGGCTGTTTTCACTAGTTTAATTCATTTAAAAAAATTATTAATACAAAACAAACGGTTTTGGACATACAAGGTTTCCACCCAACAATGACAAATGGGTTTGTCCGTCTGTCTCTGGCAGTGGCGGAAAGTAACTAATTACATTTACTCACGTACCATACTTAACTCATTCTGTGCCTATCCCGAACATGTTCGGCTTTATTTCAATCCAATACAATTTTTTTTTTTATTAATTGACTTACCCTGAGCTGCTTGTAGAGTCGTGGGTGGTCCTGGCTCGTCCTACGCTAGCCAGCTAGCCATTTTACATGGTCCGACGATATATTCCATTAAAAATGGTTTAAAATACATTTTTGAGCCCCCCAATGTTCACTGAATGTTCAGCGCCGCTTCCGGAACGTAGTCCAGTGTGCCTATCCCGAACATGTTCGGCTTTTTTAATGAAATGAATAAAATGATCCGAGGCCTTCTGAAGCCTGGGCCTAAATTTTCAAGCCAGTGATCGAAATCCGGGAGCCCCCCGGCCGGCCGTTACCCGCGAACGTTGCCGCGAATCGCCGCCGAATCCAATGAAAAATTACATCTTTGGAGGCCCATATCTCTGGATTGTGTTTTTAGGGATGTGGCGCGAGGTTTATTTACGGCGAAATCGCCTAAAAATGATCTTTTAAATGACAAAATGCTAATAGCTATTCTGTAGCCATTTTCATCCGGGACCTTTCCATGACGTGCACGAACGTGAGCACGCGCGTCACTGCAACGTGAGTCCCCGGATGCTAATACGCTCGCCTATGGGACAAACCCTGGCATTCTTTGGCGCCCTCTAGGGGCTGGCACTAAAACGGTTAAGAGGCAAATATTGTACTTTTTTTTACTCCACTACAATTCTTTGCAAACTTTGAGTTACTAGTTACTTTGAAGATTTTGATTTGATTTTGACTTTTTGAATTTGAAAATAGCCGATTTACGAGCTCACAACGCGCGTATACATTTTATTCATTTGAAAACCATCTGCAGAATGAGTACTTTTACTTTTGGTACGTTAAGTGCATTTGGGTCCGTTTCTACCTTTGCTCAAGTCAATTTTAAATACTGAACTTGTACTTGTAACAGAATATTTCTACAATAGGGTATTGATACTTTTTTTATCACTTAAATCTTTATTCAAGATTTTAACAGAACATACACTGATATTGACATACAACAACATCCACAAGAAATACAGCACAAAATCAAAATCAAATACCATAAAAAATTGACTTGATTGATTGAAGTTGACATCTGTTCACATGACAATTCTATATTTACATACATTCTATGATACTCCACCCAGGCTCTTCCCTTGCTTCATGTGTCTTTCCCCTCCCCACCTCCCCGTCTCTGTTAGATCTCTTATAATACAAGATGAATGTTATATAAATAAACGTTCATCAAGCGGAAATGAAGAATGTTTCTGTTCACATTCGCCCAAAATATGAACAAGATCATGAACGCTCGTTCATTGAACGAGTTCAGGCTCAACACTGCTCTGTGTCACGTTGTGAGCTTGCTATTTTTGATGAAGATGTTTGGTGTAGAGGGAAAACGGAGCCTACCAAGTACAGACCCAAAGGTCTAAGTATTGAGGGTTTAAGTGGTTAAATGTCTGAAAATACATCAACATATATAAATGGAACATATCATACAAACAAACAAAAAACACAAACAGTAATTGACACAGCACTGATGATAGTGCTGTCAAACAAGTCGATGAAGCTATAGATATGAAATCTAAGAAACGGTTCAATCTGCAGCACAATTTTATAATAATGGATTTAATTTATATTGCACTTTACATTTGTGAAAATCTGAAGTAGTGCAGCGTCCCTGCTTCATCTCTCTCTCAGCTAAGGGGTCCTTGGCCTGAAAAACTGAAGACCCCTGTGATAGAGTAAAGGGCCATTTCTAGTTACGTATGGTTGATTTTGTGTACGTTTGGGGGTGAGAGAGAACGTACGGTAATTACGTCGATATACATAGTACAGTACGGTCTCTGTGTTACATTAGGTTCAATAAATCCTATGTACATACTGTATCCACTAGATGGCACCCAAATGCATCTTCCCAATGAGCAAATGCTACATAGCGCCTACATTCATTGTTGACAGATACACTCGGATTGAACGACCTGCAGAAAACACTCCCATCGGCGCTAGTCACTGACACTGTGCTGTCTGGATATAATATAAAAAGGACTGGAGAATGGTTGAGCGTGGACACGCAGTGCCGTTGCAAGTGACCGCCTAGAGCGCTATCTCAAGGCAGGGGGCGCCGCCGACAGTTAACTCATATGCTGCCATTTAACAATACCTTCGTACTCTTTAACTGCCATTCGTCTCCATAGACTTCCATGTAATTCATAGTGCACGGATCATGCACACCCATGCCTAGATAATGCACCACGTGTGTCCACATTGCTCACAGCTTTCAAACAAAAAAATCCGAATGGAAATCCGTTCAGGCATTCATGAGATAGCAGCCATTATGTTTTACACTGTTGTGAGCTTGGAGGTCTGCTACCTGAGTTGTATGGGGGTTGTATGGGGGTTAAACAAGCAATTTCGCGATCGCTATCATGCCTACTAACGTTTTTGGGGTCCAAAAAAATTAAAAAAAAAAAAAAAAAAAAAACATTTTTTTTTTTTTATTTTTTTTTTATTTACGGGATTCACGGGCGTGGCAGGGTGGTACAACGGGATTTTTAAGGGATTCACGTTTTTGGCAGTTAATGAGTTAATGAGCCACCCAAACCGACCCAAAACCGACTAAATACACCCCAAAACCCGCAAAAATCGCGTGTGCGGGAGTGGAGAGAGGCACATTCGAGAGAGCTGGCAGAGAGCGCTGACTAGGCTGGCAACGGGTCTGCGTCCTGGCCTGTTCACTGTTCAGCGTGTTGGTTACTTTGTGATTTCTTTCTTTTTTTTTTTCTTTTTTATGCCCACGGTAATGCATGAGGTCACTTCCACATACGAAATGGAGACCAGAAAAAAGACGAAACATTTCTCCCTCACTACTGCCCCCATGGTTGACAAAAGTTCGCCACGGGTAGTTCATGTGTACGTACGTTTTTATCGTTTTTATCCGCCGGGTTGAGTGTTGTCCATAAGGTTACGGAGACAATCAATTACGTCCGGACGGCCGGAGGAACCGGATTAAATCACTCTCCCCCTCCGTTTCTTGTGTATTTCTGCGGTCCTTATGTACTACTATGCATGGTACTTAAGCCAACGTTTTAAGTCTGGGAGATATCTCATGTTCTTGTGTGATACTCTGGATGTTCTCAGCTCTGGTGAGCAGCACTACACTCCTGCAGGTATTTGATGTGTCTGTTTATTTTTATTTTTCAAGCAGACTTGTGCAACAGACACGACAGTCCTGAGTCCATGGTTTGGATCTAGTCAGAAACTCAGCAAAGTTGAGAAATTCACAATTAAAGTAGTTGACACTGTGATAGCAAGAAAAAAACACATCTGCTACCGGGGTTGCATCCTAGAGGCTAATAAATAAAGTCAACCAACAAATTTTGTTTCTTGCAAAGGGTTGCCACACTGATCAATATTAAATCTCAAAAGACCCTAGGTGGTGCTATTATTGGGCCCCTCATTGATTACGGAATCCTCGTTTGGTATCGCGATGCCCCAGTTGCCTTAAAGTTAAAGCTCCAAACAACCCAGAACAAACTAATTAGGGTCGTGCTTGGTCTTCCTCCTCGGGCCCACCTTAATGATCATCACCACGAAAGCGTGGGGTGGCTCAAAGTAGCTGACAAAGTACAGCATCTTGCAATGGGCCTGGTGTACAAGATACACTACACCTCCAAGATACCCATGTACCTGACAAACTACTTCCTAAAGGTCAAGGATGTCCACGATCACAACACCAGAGGCAGCGCCACCAATCATGTTCAACGTAGAGTTAACACTAAACAAGGCTCTAATTCGTTCTCCTGCTATACCACCAACATTGACACCCTTCCACAAGCCTTAAAGGAGAGCAAATCCCTAGCCTCCTTCAAAATTGGTATGAAAAGTCACCTTTAGGCAGCTGCAACTCGCGACTTGTAAATAGACTAACGCGTCAAACGCGTCAATGGGCACACAGAGCCATCAAAGGGAATGACGCGTTGCCACGTTGTGGACCTCTAATGAGTTATTTTACGTAAAAAACGTACAAATTTGAGACTTGGAGGTACAAGTTTTCTTCCCGACAGTGACGATATTCATTTCTCACCCGGTCAAGCAAGCCCCCCCCCCCCCCCCCCCCCACACACACACACACGCTTAGCGTTGCACTCACAGCAGTGTCACACTCTGAAACATGTGCTGAGGAAAAGCTGTGTGTGTGTGTTATGTAAGAGCTCAGAGTGAGCGGAGCAGCCTTCTCTTAACCCAAATAGCAGATATACAAGCTCATAGCGCGGCACCGAGTGCCATGCTATGAACTTGTAGATCTGCTGTAGATCCCTGGAGGGTCCCTGGAAAGAAATATTTTGAGATGGGGTCCGCGGTCAAATACATATAATTCTAGGGGTCCTTGACATGAAAAACTTTGAGCACCACAGATAAAGAAAACCAGTAGGATTTAGAAGACACTTTTAGGTATGTTTCAGGTCTTGGGTTAAAGATGCAGTCATGTCAAGGACCCCCAAATTCAGAACCCCCGCAACATTTGTGCTGTTAAAAATGTTTCAACGATTATTCCCGATGTTTCACATTATCTCGCGATTTCTTGAAAATGTGTCGTGACACGTGTACACCGGATTAAAGTGGTTAATCTGGTTGTTTTGATGCTACATCAGCTCGTTTTGAACCCTGCTCAAGGACGCCAGGGGGTCCCCGGACCCCACTTTGAGAACCACTGACATCAAAAAAGTACAATTAAAGGTGTATTCAGTGATAATGAAAGTGGCTGGAGGTCATCTTGTCACAGCATGGAAATGTTTAGTTTTTTATAGATTTTTTACACCATTATAATGTTCTCGTTTTGATCATTAGACCCAATCACTGAATATCGGTAGGCCTATGTCTCCAGCTTCAGGATATGTATGATACTGATTTACCACGAGACTGTGGTATTTTATGAGTTCAGTAGTTTAAAATCTAGGCATTTAGCAGACGTTCTTAATTCAGAGCAACTGTGGTTCTCAAATTTTTTATTTTGACCATCATAACTAAACATCATAACATAACTACGGCCATACTCCACCCTGATTGGTCGAGGACTGGCTGGCCACCTCTGAAAACCGAATCTAGCTATGCTCGCAACACGGGCCATGGTGGAAGTCCTTCTATGGTCAGCACACATTCTAGTGAGGATAATGAATGGAAAATTTACCAATTATATTTTTATTTGAATGAAATACAATCACTGAATATACCTTTAAAGAGACTTAGAGGAGAGCCGACGTCTACCCCCACCTCCCCAAACACACACACACACACACACACACATGCACGCACACACGCACGCACGCGCGCGCATACAGTTTCCGTGGCAGCCGTGTGTTGACGGTGCGCCACATGCTAACAATAACTCCTGTTCAGGAAGGAGGGCGGGGCCATTATGACATCATGTGAAAAAAGAGGGAATTTCTGGTTAGAGACTTTTTATAGACGCAGATATGAATATAAATATGGAATTGATTTATGTGGAGGACAGATACTGTCAGTGGTGGAAGTAGCACTTTGATTAAGGTAACCATTGAAGAAATACACTAAATATTATTAAAAGTACCAAAAGTAAATGTTTTGTTCTTTTTTTTCAGAATGTCCCATTTCACCTTTTTTTCTCCAAAATGTCTACAAGCTCATAACCCAATTAGGCCTGAACGTATGTGTCACTTTAGATTTGAACCACTTGAACAATTGTATGCTTTAACTATTAAAAAAACTAGCTGATCTACAAGCTCACAGCAAAATCTACTATTTTTGAAAAATCTTTCTTTCTTGAACATTTGTGCAAGTCTTTGAATATGTTTGACCCGATTATATAAATTTCTTCTAAATCAGTGGTTCTCAAACCTTTTCATGTCAAGGACCCCCAAAATTACATGTAGGCTATTTGGCCTCGGACCCCCATCTCAAAAAATGTTGTTCCAGGGACCACCCTGAAGAAAATATGTTACAAATGTTCGCTTTTAAAAAGATATATTCAAAGACTTGCAAAAAAAAAGGAAAAGCTGATCTACAAGCTTGCAGCACTCTGTGTGGCACTCTGCACCATGTTGTGAGCTTGTATATCTGCTATTTTTCAATAATTAAAGCATCAAATAATTCTAGGCCTAGCTTTGCATCAGAGGTGTTCTTAGCGGGAGGTGCTCTCCATTCCGACATATCGCCACTCCGACATTGACTTCTTATATCGTTTTTTAACATTGCTGCTATGATTTAAATAAAATAGTTTTCTACCTGCAAGTAACAGAGTTGCCTTTGATCTTGTCTAAGTTCTCCATCTTATCTCTACACATCTTTTATACAATGGAATGGAACTAGATTTGTTTGTCCTCTTAACATTATACCCTCTCCAAAGAGCACCTGTCCACACTACAGTTTTTTGCTTTACCTACGGATCCACGTAGCGCTTCTTCTACTTTTATCTAGTCATTGACTTCTTATTGTCGGAGTGGAAACACTTCCATAGAGGTTAGGTATAGGGTTAGTGTTGGAATGGAGACATGTCGGAATGGAGACATGCAACCGTTCTTAGCTTGTAGTAGCCTATATCTGAAATGTCCTAATAGCTGAAGTATAAAATTGGGCATAATTGGTTCAGATATGTTTATTTTAATCTACATCTAAAGTCACTTGTAACTAAACTTGTAACTGTTTTCAAGTAATTGTAGTCAAGTTGTCAAAATAGTCTAAAGTACTGCCTCGAGATGTAGTGGAGTAGTAGTATAAAATATTGAACAAGGGACATACGCAAGTTACAGTAAGTTCCTAGAAATAAATAAAAAAAGGTCAGTGGACAGTTCAGAAACCTGACTACCAGTGATATCATCGAAGATGATGGTTGAACATGGGCGAAGTGCTTGTTTAAGTACAGAGTAAATGATCTCTGTCGGGTGGAAACCAAAACTGTTTAATTTTTTCAAGTTCAAAACCAGCAAAAGAAACGTGGTGCTTCGCACCACGTTTCGAGCTTGTGGATCTGCTACTTTTGATGCTTTTACATTTGCGTGATGCAGTATGGCTGGGTGCAATAACCGCAGTACTGCCATACCGCGGTGGTGTAATGCATACCGCTGTGTCGAGTTCATTACCGCGATTACACTGTGATTCTTTATTTTATTTTATTACAATGTATTCAAAACAATGTATTTTTGGATATACCGTGATACCGTCGGTAAACAGTGACTTATTACCGCAATAACTAAAAATCCAAACCGCCCCAGCCCTAAGTACAGTATGATCAAGTAGGGCATTAATTAACGAGAAAAACACACAAAGTTAGAATAGTCTTATCTCCATATTATGGAGATGAGAGGTTTCTGCCCGACAGCAACAACATGTCCTTAGCTACATTCCACCACAAGACTTACTGTCCGCGGTAAAGGGGTTTGTGTGAAGAAAGACTGAGTGGTTGTGTGGTGGCTGTGAGTTTCACCTGGCCACTGTAAACACCCACTTTAGCATGTTTGACACCGCGCGTTTATAACGCACTCTGTCTTTCATGTCTGGACGTTTACGCAGTATGGTGGAGAAACAGCCCAGACCGACACGTGAGCGTGTGTGTGTGCGTGCGTGCGTGCGATGTGTCACTCTGCAACACTTAGGGCTGATTTACACTGCCACCAAAATCCAGCCTGAATCAGATCTGCGTCACATCAAAAGTGGAATCCGATTTTTTTTAAATAGTCTAAATGCAGACAGGTCACATGCAGGTCACATGAAATCCGATTTCTAGAAACCACATCCAGAGGTGGTTTCAAATCCGATCCAAATCGGATTTGAGGACATCTGTCTTAGTCTGAAAGCAGTAACCACATCCACCCCATAGAGTTATACGCAAGTCATATGCAAGTCACATCAAAATTACCAAACGTCACTTGCTGCGCGACCCGAGCGCGCGGAGCTCCACTGTAATGATGTCATTACAGAGCGTGAGTATTTACTATTGATTACAGCGCACTGAGCACATGAGAAAAACAAAAGAGAAGAGAGAAAACACGTGAGCTAAATAGATAAAACCAGAGAGAAGAGCGAAACAGAAGAGTAAAGTAAAGAAGAGAGAAAAACAATATTGTAACGTGTGTTTACTATGGTCTATTATGTTGCATTTCCTGAACGTAATCGACTAGCGTCGACGTAGTGACGTAACGTCATGCCGCCTACGTTGTTACCACGGTAACCAAAGCAGATATGTCGACACAGGGCGGCTTTGGGTTGATGTTGTTAAAATCAGTCTGAACACACAGATCAGATCTGGTCACTTGCAAATGCAATGTGAAAAGTCGGGCGAAAAGATCAGATTTGAGAACAAAATCGAATTTGGGCTGGATTTGATTGCAGTGTAAATCCGGCCTTACAGAGCTTGTAGATCTGTTATTCTCTGGGCACAATACTGGCGTGCAACAAAGTAGAACTCAGGTAACCCTAACTCCTAATACCTAACATCTAAAATGCCTAGTCATAACCCCAACCATAAACCTCTTTCTTTCTTTCTTTCTTTCTTTCTTTCTTTCTTTCTTTCTTTCTTTCTTCAAGAGACTTTCTTCAAAATCATCCTCACAAAGACTACTTTGCTCACAAGTATAGTAATAAGTGTGCGCACACACACACACACACACACACACACACACACGCACACACGCACACACACGCACACACACACACAGAAATGGGAGGGGAATACATGGTATGTTACGGGAAATGTGTGCCCTTGTTTGAGTTTCTCCGCCTCTTGCACACGAGGCTCTAATGTCTGCATCCTCCCAACTGTCAGAGACCCCCGTCTCTCCATACATCTGAAGCCACCAGAGACCACAAGAAGCATTAGCTCAGAGGGGCCCCTCAGAGAGGGAGGGCTCCTCACAGGGGCCCCTGGCTGCCCAGACCCCCCATCTGATTGTGTTTAACCTTGTTTGTAAAAGTTTTACAAACCTGCCGTCATTTGGTGGAAATAGGCCGATCTACAAGTTCACAACGTTGTGAACGTTGGGGAACCCCCTCCAGTTTACTAAGTATATATATATATATATATATATATATATATATATATATATATATATATACACGTATAGTACAACAAATAGCAAAAATGTGGTTGTAGATTTTCATGATACACCGGTTTCAAGATCCAATACACGATATTCGGCTCTCAAATCGATGACGATACAATGATATGTTTAGATTCTTTTTTTCACCACTTAACCCAAAAGTTTAAAATAATACACACACACACACACACACATACACACACACACACACACACACACACACACACACACACACACACACACACACACACACACACACACACACACACACACACACACACACACACACAGACCTAAATGTGCTGAAATCCAGACGGCGTGGCCGTAGACAGACACACACATTGCTCAGACGACGGTGGCCTGGTGCACACGCCCACGCGTCCCTGCCACAGCGCTCGTCTTACCCAACACTCTGGCAGAGCCGTGGCGTGGCAGTCGCTGGCACCAGTGTTTCCTCCCTGCATGCATCTGTCTGTTGTTATTGTGCAGCAGCAACTGTCTGCCTGCACAGGACCCAGACTTTACCTTAACATCCCCAACTACAGAGCCCACATCCACAACGTGTCCCAACAAGTAACCATACAACAGGTTGGAGGTCTATTCTGGAAATCTTTTTTGTTGTTTTTTCATATTTTTTTTTAGGGAAAGGGGTCAAGTGCTTCTGTGGGTTTTCATCATAGAGTATATCATCGTTGTCGGGTGAAAACCTTGTACTTGTTTGGTTCCATTTGCACGTCTCAGAGTCACCTTGAAATGTATAAAAGTTAGAGAATGGCTGGTCTACAGTAAGTCTTGCAACAGGCTGTTCAGTTGAGATTTGGACACGGAGAGCCAAGTGGACCAAATGGCACAGTGTTCCTGGAGAGAGGGGAGGCCACAGACAGACTGGTGACATTTAGACATAAACGTGGTCTGTTTCAGTGAGGGAGGCACCAGCAAGGAGAAACACATGGAACTAGAAAACTGTGCTCCTCGGGAGCATATACTGTAGGTCTCCGCCAGGCAGGGGCGTCACAAGGTCTGGGAAAGTGGGACTTAGTTACTAGGGCCCAAGGTGGAGGGCCCTTAATTATTTTATACTTTAGCTATTGAATCCATGTATTCAGGACCCAGAATTTGGTGCGACACCCCGGGTCTCCGCCAGGCCGGGTTGCCTACACAGGGCCTGTAAACTTTGGAATGTAGCATTAGCCAATTGGAATGGAATATGACAAATCTGACTTTGTCATCTTCATAACGTGACCCAGAAATAATGTGTTAAAATTTGTGTTTGTTTTGGACAAGATCTGTAGGAGTAAAAGGCCTATTCTGTGAACTGATTTGTGGCATTTTGGCAACTTTGGAAGCCAGTTATAGCCAATCAGAAATGGAATATAAGAAATCTGACAGACACGCCTTGATCACATGGCTAGAGATAATATGAACGATTTGTGTGAGGTTTGGACACAATCTGTTTAGCCAAAAATGGGCGATATAACAGGCCAACTACAAACATTTTGGGTGGAGGTTCTTCCTTGGCGAATGGAATCTGAAAGAAAATCCGACAGATACATCTTGATCACATGACTATGGGATAAAAATAACATAACTTATCTGACCTATATACCTACATATAATATAATCAAAACAGTTATTGGATGGAGATTATATAAGTTAAATTAGGTCACATTCCGTGAGATCACAATGGGGAGGATGCCCCCAGAAAGGGGCGTGGCCATGGTGGCGGTGCACTTGCCGCTCTGATGTAATGGTGTAGAGTGAAAGGAGGAGGAGGCCTGGTATAGACCCCTGAGGTACTCTGGTCAACATATCATCGTTGTCGGGTGAAAACCTTGTATGTCCAAAACCGTTCATTTTGTATTCATCATTTTTGAAATGATTCAAGATAGTGAAAATAGCCGATCTACAAGCACACAACGCCAAGGCTTTGTGTGCTTGTAGATCCGCTGTTTTCACTACTTCTGTGCGACGGCCTTGTACGATGAAGCAGTGCTTTGCTTTGCGAAAGCGCGTACAAATTTGAAACTTGGAGATATAAGGTTTCCACCCGACAACGACAATATAGTGTTTAAAGACGAATGGATCGACGGATGGATGGATGGGTGGAAGGATAGTTGGAGGGATGGGTGGACTCAGGGATGGTGGTGGTGATGACCTGGCAATCCGCCAGCGATGCAGAGACCACAGAATCATCAGAATCAGACCACAGTGTGTATGACTGGAGTCTAATAGGAAGAGATGGTAGCAGGATCGACCCTCCCAGAGAGAGAGAGAGAGAGAGAGAGCAGCAGCAGAAGCAGCAGCAGCACTGACTGTGTGGTTGGGATGGTATCCTTGGGAAAGTTTGCAGCTCTCTCTCCCACTCTCTGGATCTTAGCTGGGGACAAATACCACATGGAGCTGAGAGGAAGCTGCTGTACTGAGCAAGGCCACGAGCACACAGGAATGTTTCACTTCAAATGGAAAATGTTCACAGCTGTTAGTCTCTCTCTCTCTCTCTCTCTCTCTCTCTCTCGCCCTCTGTGTGTTTGGAGATCGGTGATCATCCTCCCCTCTCCTCTCCTCTCGTGCGTGTGTGTGTGTGTTCTGCAGGTGGTATTTGGTTTTCATCTCGATGCTGAGCGGTTCTTGTGTTCTTCTCAAAATGTCAGAGTGCTCCCACTGAGATGTTTCGGAGGTGGTCTGTCCACCCTGGTGGAGACTAATTGGAGCACTGTTGTCCTGCTTCCAGTATCAATACACATTGAACTTGGCCGTAACGCGGCACACGTAACCGCGTTCACTTTCACCATAAAACATTTTCAAATACTTGAATTACTGCTACCTTTACACAACTCTGTCATACGACAAAGAAGGGCATGCATTTATAGTAAAAAAATAAGCACATTTAAAAGGTTAAATGTGGACATACAATACATGTGATATTTCATCATTATCGTGTCATGATGGCAGCAGACAGCAGCCCATCTGTTATCCATGTTCATTGTTGAGAATCCCCCTCTGGACTCAATGAAGATGATGTAGGAAGAACACTGGTAGTGTGGTACCATGATGATGATATAGGAAGCTGGTGTCATCTGGAGCAGGGGTTTTCAAACTTTTTTGACTCAGGGCACCCCTGTAAATAACTTTTTCACCCATGGCACCCCTGAATTACACTGTTAATTTTTTTAATCTTACATCATATTGGAGAAATATCCGTTTCCATCAGAACTGACTGAAATTAACGTTATACTTGACTTTTAACCACTTGAACCCCAGCATGCCTAGTCTGGGGGGAAGGTTCACCAAAAATAGCCGATCTAAAAGCTCGTAGATCTGCTATTTTTGGTGAAGAGTGTTGTCGTAGATAGAAAAATAACTCAAGTACAGTGCAAATCAGATCTGTTTTACTAACATAGTGAAGTGATATTGATGAATTTGAAAACCCCTGATCTGGAGCATAGACATAAAAAAAAGCTAGATACATCATTCACTGCTGAAGTTCATTGGAGTGACCTGTAAAAAAGAAAAAAAATGGAGTGTGGAAGTGCTGAAGGCACACTGCCACTCAAAGTGACTACCTGCGGCCAAAAACTTTCCCGGGACTTGTCAGAATCAAGGTTGCGTTTCATTAAACGAACGACCTCAGTTCCTATATCCAAACGCACCCTGCTGGGTTACTAAAAGATCCGCCCCCACCTGCCTCTGATTGGTCTACCTAGATCACGCTGGGCCTACCGAACTTACGTTTCGGTGACGCCTGCGGAAGCTTGCCCTCCCGCCCGCGATAAAGATGCCTCAGAGTCAGAGGAGGCTTCTATCTTTTTATGTCTGGAGGCTGATGACAACGCTTGGAGCTCTATGGTGATGTGAACACAGCTTAACTGTTCTGCAGAGGTTCTGCCAGCGATGCGCGCTCAAATCCTGTTTATGCACGTGTGTGTGTGTTGTCTGTCGGGTCCATATTGGCCACCTAGGGCTGCATAATGATACTGATGAAAACATTTTATATTGTGATTGTGATGTGATACTATTACATATTATTGATAATGGCATCACAATATTGTTATTACTAGTGGGAAATGACCAGTCAAGCAAAGCGGCATGCATAGAAACGTCGCACGTGAAAGTGGCTTGCGGGAAAGTGACATGCACGAAAGTGTGCGCATGTGCATTTTCCCCAATGTTGGCAGGTCTGCTTTTGTCGCTCCACAGTCCAGTTGTGGTCATGCACCTGCCCCACCTTGGTGTGGGTGCACAGGAGGTACGCCTACCCCCCACCACCAAAAACCCCCTGGTTGGTTCTCTTGCTCCTCGCTCCCTGCTGACGCTATACTGCTGGAATTCACCGTCAGCCTGCTGCTGACTGTCTCACACAGAACAGAGAGAGAGAGAGAGAGAGAGAGAGAGAGCTGCATGCAGAGATCATTGTGTTGTCTGCAGCCACCAGTGGTGTAAAGTAGCTACTAAGTGCATTTACTTGAGTACTGTTCGTGAGTACAATTTTGAGGTGCTTATAATTTACTTGAGTGTTTCCAATTTCCAATACTTTCACTTCTACTCCACTACATCTCGATAGACGATCTACAAGCTGACAATGCGTCGTGATGTGACACATTGTGCGCTTGTATATCTGATTTTCAAAAGATGTGTATACATTTGAGAACTTGAAAGGGGACCTTTTCGATTGTACTTTTACTCAAGTGAACTTTGAATTCCGGCCTTTAACTTGTAACAGAGTATTTCTGCATTGCAGTATTGATGCTTATACTTAAAGGTCCGCTGTCAGCCCCGAAATTATAATAGTATGATACAGTAGGTCATGTGGTCTCTCCCGTGTGGATCCTCAAACAGTCTGAAACTGTCTCAGTGTAATCTGCCCAACAACAGCTGACCAGTACAGTAAGTAGTCATACAGTCAGGCTATACAGACAATTAATTTGATTGGTTTATAATTGCGCATCCCCACAATGACATCATAAAAATATTAACTTTTTTTTTAAGATGATTCTTAAAGTGACAGTAACCCTTTAGGTGACAGGCCCCCTTTAAGTAAAAAATCTAACCTCTGTTCGAAGTGGAGCTGTGTGTGTGTGTGTGTGTGTGTGTGTGTGTGTGTGTGTGTGTGTGTGTGTGTGTGTGTGTGTGTGTGTGTGTGTGTGTGTGTGCGCGCAACAGCGCCCCTCCCTTAACATGTGTGGTCAGAAAAGGTTACTGCAGGCTACAGACACGCAGACAGACATACCCACACACACGGCCACGTATAGGGAGCTCCACACAGCTCCAAAAAGAAATGTGAGTATACTTTTTTCCGCCACTTGCAGCCACTAACCAGGACCATTTGGTGTCTCCTTTCCTTTCTCCATACTTCTTTCACCCCCCATCCCCTCCTCTCCTTCCTGTCTGGGTCAAGGCAGTTTTACATTATTTGGTTTAACATCAGGGGCTCTCAGAGCTGGGGGGTCCTTGCTGGAACATGGGGGGGGGGGGGGGGGGGGCTTGGTGGATATTGGGGGGGTCGGGAAGGGGACCAAAAGCCAGATTTATACTTTGTTTAAACGTACGGTATGTGCCGCCGGTTTTGCCGGTCTACCGAAAACATCCGATTTCACGAGCCCACGTTGTTGAAATCTGCCATTTTCACTCGGAGCACGATGGAACATACCGCTGCTGTCGCGCAGAAACCATGTCTCCATATTTCAACGTGTCAGCGTTCATTTCCCCAGCTCCGTCGCACAAAAAGTGAAGCAAATGGCTGATCCCGTGAGCTTCTAGGTGTGATATCTTTGCTATTTGTCAAAGCGTCAAGTCTGTCCGTCAGTTTCTCGAAATCTTTATCTAATGAACTAAGAGCTTGTGACTAAATAACTACTACATTGGATCCATTGGAACGCCGGTTCTGTTTTTGTTTTGTTTTTCCATTTCCTTGTACGTCCAAAACTGTAACCTACAAGGTTTCAACCTGACAGTGTCAAGCCCTTTAAGGGTGTTTGGAACTGGTGGGTGTTTGGTGGTCCGGAGCCTGTGTGTGTGTGAGAGAGAGAGTGTGTGAGTGCTAAGGATGGGACGATGAGCAATATTATCGTTTATCGTGATAAAAAACACTCACGTTAATCGTATCGTGGAGATTTAATTTATCATGATATCGTCCTCCGTCATGCACTGGGTTCAATTTACCTTTTATTTGTCGAGCTGAATATCCAGTACGACCTAAAGCCTATAATATACGTACTTGATACAGTCTTTTTTCAGTCTCTATCAAATGTCTTTGCCAAAAAATAGCATGGCAAATGTTCCGCCCATGGATAATGGATTCCGATTGTCGCGATAATATCGTAAATCGTGATTTCTTTTGTCACAATAATCGTGATTTGAAATGTTCATATCGTCCCATCCCTAGTGAGTGCACAATATAGCTGTATTTTTCCAATGTGCTCGCCTATCCTGTACGTGTGCACACACCGTCCGTGTATTTGTGTTATGCAAACGTGTCAGGCGTATACCTTGTGTGTGTGTGTGTGTGTGTGAGAGAAAGACATGGGGGGGGGGGGGCCCTCTGCGTCCTCTGGGGGCCCGGTGGAAGGGGTGCAAACCCGGTTTTCCTCCAGTCTTAGATTGATGGGGGGGGGGGGGGGGGGGGGTGTTGGGGGTGTTGCGTCCCGCTCGCTCATCCATCACACACTTTATTTGGGTTTTAGAGGAAAAAGGAAAAAAAGGGGGGGAAAAAAGGTCCTCCGAAAATATCAGAGGGTGGCGGAGTTGGGTGGGGGCGGAGGGTGGAGGGTGGGGGGTCTCTAAGCAGATGCAGGAAAAGAAGTCTTAGCCCTGTGACCCCTGGCTATTCAGCCGTCCCGGCGCTGATAACAAAAGACAGACTAGAAGCAGTGCTCTTCCGAGCACAGGTCTCCACCAGGCCGTGCGTCCTGGTGGTGCTACTGTATAATAGGCCAATGTAAAAAGGGTGGCATGTGTTCTTCACCTTAGATCTTTCATGGCAATCGGACGCTGCATGCATGATTTCAAGCATTGTGTTCCAAAAATGTGTTTTGCTAAAGTCTACCTGCTGGTGGCGCTATAACAGGACAATGTTAAAAAGGTAGCATTTGTTCCTTGACCTAGTGGGAATATGTGTGGCAAATGTCACGGTAATCGCAAGCTGCGTTGATGATTTGAGGCATTTTGTTCAAAAACTGAGCAATCCTGCAAACTTTGGAAGCTAATATTAGCCAATCAGGATGGAATGTGAAATATCAGATGGATCGGACTTGATCACATGACTATAGAGATACTGTGTACCGATTTGCATGATTTTTGGATAAAATCTCAAGGAGTAATATCCAAAAATGTGTTTTACATAAGTCGGCCCAAAGGTGGCGCTATAAAAGGCTGATGTGAAAAATGCAGGGCAAAGGTTTATCCTTAGCCTCTAGGGAGTGCGCTTACAAAGTTTGAAACTGATCGGTGGAGTTATAGGTAAAACCACAAATCGGGCTGTTATAGCGCCACCATGAGGCTGATTAAAAAAAAATTAAGTGGCATTTCTTCCTCGGCCTAGTGGGAACGTGTGTGCGCGATTTCATGATAATTGCACTTTGCGTTTGTGATTTGAGGCAATTTGTTCAAAACGGCTCAATCCCACAAACTTTGGAAGCCAATCTTAGCCAATCAGGATGGAATATGCAAAATCGGACAGATCCGTGTCGATCACATGACTGTCGAGATATTGCCTACCGATTTGTAGGATTTTTGGACAAAATCTGTAAGAGTAGTGCACAGAAATGTGTTTAGCAAACATCGGCCACTAGTTGGCGCTAGAAAAGGCCCATTTGAAAAATTTAGGGCAGAGGTTCTAGATTGGCATCCAGGGAATGTGTGTGCTCACTTTGGCAGCGACCGGGCCAACGGCGACTGAGATTAGGTGTTCACAAACTGCGAGGACGCACGCACGGACGCACGGACGCACGGACGCACGGACGCACGGACGGACGGACGGACGGAGGGGAAAACATAGTCTCCCCTCAGCCTTCGGCTGGTGGAGACAATAAAGGCAACTGGTGGGGCAAAGATTTAGTCCAGATTATGCTGGTGGGCAGGTTCCTGGTGTCCACCCATGGGTTTCTGTGTGCGTGCGTGCGTGTGTGCACGTGCATGCGTGCGTGCGTGCGTGCGTGCGTGTGTGTGTGTGCGTGTGTGCGTGTGTGTGTGTGTGTGTGTTTTTCCCGGTCCTCACAAGAGAAGCGGTTGTTTTGTTAAAAGCAGGGTTCTTCAACGTTTTCAGGCCAACGACCCCTTAGTTGAGAGAGAGAGAGATGAAGCAGGGACCCCCACAACCTGTTCATAGATATAGTTTCATTGTTTGACAGCATGATCAACAGTGTATTTTGGATTCACGTTAATGTGTGTTTTCAGATATTTAACCACTTGACGTTTCACTCTGTACTTAGTGTGCTCTTTTCCCCCTCCAAAGCTCTTTGCCGAAAATAGCTGATCTGCAAGGCGTTGTGAGCTTGTAGATCGGCTATTTTTGGCTAAAGTTCTCAGAATAAGGACGCTAGGGTTCAAGTGGTTAATATGAGAAAAGGGGAAAAAACAAGTTCCTATCACACAAAGATTTGGAGGACCCCCTGTAGTACCGGACCCCCTGTTGAAGACCCCTGGTTAAAAGAATATATTTGGGGCTTACAATTAGGAAAAAGGTTCAGGTTAGTATATGCCATTGCCTAATCGGAATCACCTTTATTGTCACCTTTATTGTCATCACTTGTTTACCCGTTGTCTGTGTCCCTTTTATGCCCACATATGGAATCTCTGCGTCTGTGTCTGCTTCATTGTTTAACTCTTCAAACCGTAACGTGGTGACCATTGCTCTGATCAGCGCACTATAGGACTATAGCTACCAGTAAGACTCCCTAATCGGGAGATAAGCGACCGTAGGTGGCTTATCTCCACAAATAGGGCAAAAATTTGTTTTTCCCAAATCTTCCTGATCGATGTTGATGACATGAGTGTAGACATGCTGTGTAGTGATATTCGTGATTTTAGGGCAAAAACTGTAGGAGCAGTGTCCAAAAATGTGTTTTAAAAATCGGCCTGAAGGTGGCGCTAGAATAGGGCCATGTGAGAAATGAGGGGTGGGGTCTCCGCGTTGCTTTGGCGGACGAATAGCTACCGGCCCCGGACGCTCCTAGCCCGAGTTACGGCATTTTATGTGCGCTGCAGTGGCAGGGGGTCCTCCACTGGGGGCGCCACCACTTTTGCATCCGTTCTGGAGCACCAGGAGTCGGTGGTCCCCGGGAATTCCCCGTGAGCAGCCCCGTTGGGGTGGTCATTTGGTCATTTTTGCACATTTGGTCATTTTTTACATCTGGGGGTCCCCCAGGTCCCTGGGGCTCCGGGGGTCCTTGGAGGTTGTAGTTTGGCAGGCAAGGAGTGTGTGTGTAAAATCTGGCATGGATCGGGTCACCGGGTGCGGAGATATAAGCAGGGAAAAAGTGTGACGTGTGACGTGTGAGCACATTTGGTCATTTTTTACATCTGGGGGTCCCCCAGGGACCTGGTCCTTGGAGGTTGTAGTTTGGCAGTCAAGGAGTGTGTGTGCAAAATTAGGCATGGATGGGGACAACGGTTGTGGAGATATGAGCAGGGCAAAAGTGTGACTGACTGACTCACTCACAGACAGCCCGTGGAGGTTTTGGTAGTAAATGCGACCTATGGTCGCAATAAAAAGCAGCAATAATAGGTTACAATGTAGCAACAAAGACTGCATATGGGTGCAAGAGTTTAGGAATAGGAATACATAAACGAAACATTTAAAATCGTAGAAGCATATTGTCACTGTTGAGTGGAAACCGACAGAAACCGTGTGGAAAATGCGTCTCTTCGCACCACGTTTTGAGCTTGCGGAGCTGCTACTTTGATGGTTTCGCGTGGCGCTGTAGTGTGATCAAGTAGGTCGTTGATTTACGGGAAAAAAAGTTAGAAGATGGAAATAGGACAGGGGAATTCAACAGGGGGTCCTCAGAGTTACTACAGGAGGTCCTCCAAATCTTTGTGTGATAGAAACTTTTTTCCTCCTTCATTAACCATATTCGGAGAACTTTAGCCAAAAATAGCAGATCTACAGGCTTTCAACGCCTCGCAGCGCGAGGCGTCTATTCTCGGGAAAGAGCTTTGGTTCAAGTGGTTAAATATGAAAACACAAATTGACATGAATCCAAAATACACTGATGATTGTGCAGTCAAACAATGAAACTTTGGAATCTATGATAAAGTTGTGGGGCTCCCTGCTTCATCTCTCTCTCAACTAAGGGGTCCTTGGCCTGAAAACGTTGAAGACCCCTGAAAAAGGAGGTTTCTGTCTGGCAGCGACAATGCAAAGGGTTAAGAGTGTTGGGAGCTTTACTTGATGTAAACATAATTATGTGGAGGTAAAAGTGGACATCTGGAGCCACACACAGGGACAATGCAGTGTGTACCAGCAAACGCTCAATGGAAGCTGACGGGCCTATAGGGCCAGCAGTGGTGGCAAGCAACTAAATGGTAAAAGGTGCATTTATATAGTGACTATAGCGTCTTTATCCAAAGCGCTTTACAATGATTGTGCATTACATTCACACACGCAAAGTCGCAAACGCACGCACGCACGCACGCACGCACGCACGCACGCACGCACGCACGCACGCACACACACACACACACACACACACACACACACACACACACACACAGCAGAGGAAGCCATGCAAGGCATCAAGCGGAGCAGTTCAGGGGTTCAGTGTCTTGCTCAAGGACACTTAGTCACAGACTCATGGGGGAACCTGGGATTGAACCAAGAACCTTCCCTTTTTCAAGTGTCCAGTGTCCAGTTCTGTCCACTCTACCTCCTAAGCCACTGGGGTACATTTACTCAAGTCATGTACCGTACTTAAGTACAATTATTTTTTTTACTTTACTTGAGGGTGTCCTTTTTTCAATCATTTATACGTCTACTTAGGCCTGTCACAATTATTACATAATCCTCTAATCGCAATTATTTGACATAATCGCAATTATTTTGTCATAATCGTCTTTTTCCATGTTGAAAAATGTTTCAAACGTTTTCAAAATAGTAGAAATAGCAGATCGTCTTCCACTATCAATGTTCTCTTTTAAGTATAAAGTTGTCAAATATGTCATTCATTTCTTTGTATATTTAGATTATGTGTCATATCTGCCATGTGCAACTTCAAAACCTACAAGCCAAACAGAAATGTAATTGTCAACGACAGAAACACAATTAAAGCGTTAATCGCAATTATTTGAGTGACAATCATCATGTAAAATGTCATAATCGTGACAGCCCTAAGTCTACACCACTAGAGGCAGTACTCTACTAGTTATTGGCAAGTTTAGTTACTGTACTAGTTACTTTGCCAATTTACATTTTTACGAAACGTTCATTATGGGGCCCTATTTCATACTTTTTTAATTTGAAAATAACTGATCTACAAGCTCACACCCGCCACAAACGTAATGTGAGTTTATTGATCACCTGTTTTTCAAAATATTTTGAAGGATCTCTGAAACGTTTGCCAAAAATAAAAATAAAACTTGTGAAATGGGACTTTTTATAATTAATTTGAATACAGGCTTTTTACTTGTAACAGAGTATTTCTATAGTGTGATATTGCTACTTTTACTTAAGTAAACAATCTTCCACCACTGCCTGTAGGAAAGATATCACTTTACTCAAATCAAAATACAATCAAACTGACACAAGCAGGCAAATAAATAAATACACAAAACAGAGAAAATCATTACCTGCTAAAATGATGTTTTGGCCTTTTGTTTTCTAGCATTTGACAGGTGAGGGACTTGCTGTTCAGAACAAACATTTATTGACTTGGTCCTCAAAGGCTCTTATGGTTTTATCTTTTGTGTTGAAGACGGAATTCCTGGGCCAGACAAGACAATAATTCATGTTGCGTTGCATTCTTTCCCACCACAATTGAAAGAAAAAGAAAAAGAAAAAAAAGGGAAAAAAATGCCAATGTGAATACTTAACTGCTCACTCTTCCGGATAGAAACCACTTTTGTAGTCGAGCTCAAAGTGAATTAAGCCAAATCCCAAAAGTTTTGTGATGTAAAAATATGAAAATGGAGGCATGCAGGTTGGCTTATCCCTGTGGGTATAGGGAGTGTGGGTTTGTTTAGCTGTGAAAGGTTAGAGCCAGCCCTGTGGACCACATGTCCCTCCACTGCACACCCATTTGAATCACAAATAATGCCATTCGCTGGCCGGTCGCTCACAGGTTTTGGTCAGTGGAGGAATTTATGGGAAGCTATTGAGGGCCAGTCGGTGACAATGACTTTCACCCTCAGGGCCACGGTGTGGGCGCCGCCCCCGACTGACCCTTCCATTGCTGACCAGTCTCAACTCCAACCGCCCTGATCTTTGATTGGCCGCCACAACGCGCCCCAACAAATCCCTCTGGCACTTTCGCAGTGGTTCCCAACATCAATGTTGTTTTTTACAGCAAATTTTGATTTCGTTTTAGTCATAGTCTTTTGATTAAAATGGCATTTAATTTTAGTCATATTTTAGTCATCTGAAAAGTTTTAGTTTTAGTCTAATTTTAGTCGACTAAATATCATAATAGTTTTTAGGCGACTAAATCTACAGTTGATTTAGTCAACTGAAATGTATTTTGGCAGGCCTTGATGGCATCATAATGACTTAATGATTTTACACTTGGTTGCGTGCTGAAAATAGCAGATCTACAAGCTCGCTGCGGCGCGTTGTGAGCTTGTAGATCGGCTATTTTCAGCACGCAACACCTGAGAGCAACCAAACATAAAATAACTATCTTCTCCACTAGTCCCTCCCTAACGTTTTAGTCTAGTTTTTATTTTGTTGACGAAATTGTCAATATATTTAGTCTTAGTTTTGGTCATCACAGCTTAGTTTTTATTACGTTTTTATTTAGTTTTCGTCAGTGAAAAAAGCACAGTCGACAAACATTTTTCGTCATAGTTTTAGTCGACACAATCAACACTGCCCAACATGCGGTCTGGACCCCCCTGGGGGCTGCATCAAAGATCATTGTCATAGAGGACATGTCTGTTTAGAGGTAGTACTAAAAAATTTAGCGAAGGGCCGAATGGAACGCAGACGAGTTCGGGAAACATTCGGAGGTGCGCGTGCCGCTCGCGGGGACGGGACCTGCGTGTTCCGCCCCCTACCGACAATACATACTGTACAGTAGGTAGACCTGCCCTGTAGTTAGTCAGTGTTGCTGCAAGCTGCTGCTGCCATTTAAAAAAAGAGCTTGTAGATCTTCTATTTTCAAACAGTTTGTACTTTTTGGTAGTTTAGGTTCTCACGGTCAGAACAGTCCCCGACCGTGGGACTGTTCGTCTCAGTGGTGGAAAAAGTACTCACATTTTTACTTGAGTAAAAGTATCAATACTGCAATGTAGAAACACTCTGTTACAAGTAAACGTCTGGAATTCAAAATGTACTCGAGTAAAATTCGTACGGGGCTGCCCTAGGCTGGCGTAGCCAGACAATATCACACTGCGTGGATTGTGTTTACAATGGCAGATTGTCTAGCTAAGTAGACCATTTACTAGCTGTAAGCTTGTGAGCTTGTATATCGGCTATGTTCTGTGCATGTGAATGTGGGTGTGCGGCTGTGCGCGCACTGTCACCACACACACACACACACACACACACACTGTGTTTATATGAGGGGGGGAAGTCGACATGTTGAACTGAACAGTGCTACCAGCGTCCAGCGCTCTGCTCGGATCGCTCCGGTTGTCCCAGTGAATTCGACAGCAGGACGTGCGGGAAAAGTGTCCTCAGAGCATGGGTAGGGATGTGACGATATGACTTTACTTTGACCAATTCTAGAGGGTTTAAGTGGTACCGGATATGCAGCTCGGCAAATAAAAGGTGAATTGATACCAGTGCATGACGGACGACGATATCACGATAAATTAAATCTCCACAATACGATTATCGTGAGTGTTTTTTTATCACGATAAACGATAATATCGCGTATCGTCCCATCCCTAAGCACGGGTGGAGAAAGTTAAACTATGGATAACATCTCAGACGACTTGTTTGTAAAAGACATTTTTACCGGTAGATATGCCATGAAGTTGTGGAATCTTTATACATTTTACACCTGCAATGGCTAGTTTAAAGTTTTGTTTCTGAAATGTGGACAGAAATGCGTAGAGCTTCACTGTGGCCATGCTTCAGAATATAATGATATCCATGCTCAACTCCGCCCCCTCCCCCACAACAGCAGATAACCACGCCTACAATTTAGAGTTCTTTTCATATTCTGAATTCTGATCAAATAAATAAAGAGGCGGGGTTTCATGAACCTTTAAGTGGTTAACATGATTGAAAAACACCGGAGTGTGTGTGTGTGTGTGTGTGTGTGTGTGTGTGTGTGTGTGTGTGTGTGTGTGTGTGTGTGCGTGTGCGCGTGTGTGCGTGTTTGGGGGGTCTCAGCAGACATGAGAGGAGGGGTCTCCAAGGAAAAACAAGGTTGGGAATAGGGATGGGACGATACGCGATATTATCGTTTATCATGATAAACACTCACGATAATCGTATCGTGAAGATTTAGTTTATCGTGATATCGTCGTCCGTCATGCACTGGGATCAATTCACTTTTTATTTGCCGAGCTGCATATCCGGTAGCCTACCACTTAAAAACTCTATAATTGGTAAAAGGTACTTATTGCGACCGTAGGTCGCATTTACTACCAAAACCTCCACCAGCTGTGAGTCCGTCCGTCAGTCAGTCTGTCTGTCACACCTCACACGTCACACTTTTGCCCTGCTCATATCTCTGCAACCGTTGCCCCGATCCATGCCAAATTTTGCACACACACTCCTTACCTGCCAAACTACAGCCTCCAAGGACCCCCGGAGCTCCAGGGACCCCCAGGTCCCTGGGGGACGCCCAGGTGTAAAAAATTACCAAATGTGCAAAAATGACCAAATGACCACCCCAACGGGGCTGCTCACGGGGAATTCCCGGGGACCACCGACTCCTGGTGCTCCAGAACGGATGCAAAAGTGGTGACGCCCCCAGTGGAGTACCCCCTCCACTGCAGCTCACATAAAATGCCGTAACTCGGGCTAGGAGCGTCCGGGAGAGCCGGGGCCGGTACCTATTCGTCCGCCAAGGCGGCGCGGAGACCCCACCCCTCATTTCTCACATGGCCCTCTTCTAGCGCCACCATGAGGCCGATTCTTGCTAAACACATTTTTGGAAAATTTTTGCTCTAAAATAACGCAAATCGGTACACAGTATGTCTACACTCATTTCATCAACTTGGATCTGTCCCATATTGCGCCACCTTCAGGCCGATTTTTAAAACACGTTTTTGGCCACTGGTCCTACAATTTTTGCCCTAAAATCACGCAAATCGCTACACAGTATGTCTACACTCATCCCATCAACATGAATCTGTCCCATATAGCGCCACCTTCAGGCCGATTTTTAAAAACACATTTTTGGGCACTGCTCCTACAGATTTTGCCCTAAAATCACGAAAATCACTACACAGTATGTCTACACTCATGTCATCAACATGGATCAGGAAGATTTTGGAAAAACATTTTTGCCCTATTTGTGGAGATAAGCGACCAACGGTCGCTTATCTCCCGATTAGGGAGTCTTACTGGTAATATACGTACTTGATACAGTCTTTTTTTCACTCTCTATTAAATGTCTTTGCCAAAAAATAGCCGATCTACAAGCTCACAACGCGTCTGCTATTTTTTTTTGCACATTTTCCTCCCCAGCATAATGGATGTTGATTATCGCGATAATATCGTAAATCGTGACTTCTTTTGGCACAATAATCGTGATATGACATTTTCATATCGTCCCATCATCCCTAGATGGGAAGCACTGGGCCTGTGGCTCCGTGTGTCTGGTCCCGCTTGTTGTGGCTTATCAAAGACAATCCGCTGCTGTCATGTGGCCAAATCATCCTGACACCCATTTAGCAATGCTCATCACAACACTATTATGAGTGTCCAGCCCGCTGCCAGCTGCCCCACGGGAGACGTCACACACACACAGAGAGAGGGTGCACGTCAAGACAACAGAGACGGAGACCCTGTCTCCGTCTCTACGTCTTTATGTGTGTCTGCGTGCGTATGTGCATGTGTGTGAGGGCGCGTGTGTGCACGCGTGTGTATGTGTGCGTCTTGGATAGAGACAGAGATAAGCCTCATTCAAATCAAATCAAATCGAGTCAAACTTCATTTATATAGCACATTTCCAACAAAGACCAAGGTCGAACCACACAGAGCATATAAAAAGGCAGGCAAGAAAAAAGAGGGGGGAAAAATGAGGAAAAGAAAGAAAAAAGCAATTAATACCATACCCGGGGACTTGCGTATATGCACACAAAATATGCAGATTTGGATCGACCAAATTGACCGCGATTACACAGTTGAGCCATCTCCCTGTCCGTGCTGGCTTTGTCTCTGTCATTGTGTGTGTGTGTGTGTGTGTGTGTGTGTGTGTGTGGGGGGGGGGGGGCTGTTACAGTCCTGATGGCAAGACAACTAGGGATGGGACGATAATCATTATTACTGTTTATCGTGATAAAAAAACACAATAATCGCATCGTGGAGATTGGAATTTGGTGAAATGATCCTTCGTCATTCACCTCTTATTTGCCGAGCTGCATATCTGGTACCACTTAAACCCTCTGGTAAAACAGACCTGGAAATAACGTACTTGATCAGTCTTTTTTTCACTCTTTTTTTCACTCTACCAAATCTCTTATAAAATAGCCGATCTACAAGCTCACAACGCGTCTCAATGCGACATTTAAAATATGATTTTTTTGGAGGTCGCAGCCTGAAAAGGTTGAGAACCACTGCGTTAGAAAGGGTGAAACTGGCTCGCTTTCCATTGATGATGATCGCAACGCGTTGTGAGCTTGTAGATTTCAAACATTTTGTACTTTTACTTTTGGTACTTTAACTATAGTTTGATGCCAATACTTTTGTACTTTTACTCAAGTACATTTTGACCAATACAAAATGAGCCCTCTCCATCATCAAAGTTGCCCACCCTTGATATAGACAGAATGTCTGTCTGTCTGTCTCTCTCTCTCTCTCTCTCTCTCTCTCTCTCTCTCTCTCTCTCTCTCTCTCTCTCTCTCTATGAAGTACGTGCACAAAGACGTTCTCTTGTTTACAGAAGTATTGAAGGATGTTGGGTTCATAAGGGCACAGGTCAAGGAGAACAATACCCTCCCCCCCTCCCTAAAAGTTGTAAAAGATCATCACGATTATTTCCCAAGTGTACTGAACTTGATTTGTTACAATGTATCGTTGAGAGCGATGGAGAGGTCACATATCGTCGTTGTTGGGTGAAAACCTTGTATTTCCAAAACTGTTCTTTTGCATTTATCAATTTAAAAATGATTTAAACTAGTGAAAACAGCCGATCTACAAGCACAGTTGTGTGCTTGTAGATCTACTGTTTTCACTACTTTTGTGCAATGGCCTTGTACGATGAAGCAGGGCTTTACTTTGCGAAATAAAATAAAAATTTGAAACTTGGAGATACGAGGTTTCTGCCCGACAGTGACGATATGAATCACCCGCTTTCATGTCCTTGATTCTTACTGTGTGCCACTGGACCACCGGTTATGGTTATGAATGTATTAAACACTGTGTGAACGTGAGAATCAAGCCAGGAACACTCCCACAATCCCGAGTCTCGATTTAACCATGGCAATTTACAATTGTAACCAAGCGAACCCGTACGGTTTGCGATTGTACACTCTCAGAGGTGCACGAGCACTCTAGAGTTTCAGTGTGGAGGAGTGTGTTTGTCTCAATGAGCTGCCTGTCTCGTTGACATCGATGTCAAAAGCTTCTAGGATCCAATCCAAAGCCCAGAACAAGTGCTGGTTGGGGGGGGGGGACTCTTCAGAATGCGGCTTTATTTCTTACGCTTTGATGTTTCGATACTAAAAAGATCTCAGATGGAGATTGAGAAGGTTAGCGAGTGCATCTCGCTCTCCTCATGAATTGTAGATGTTTCCTTCCGGCTGCACGTTCGCTAAGCTTTGCCCCATTGTTTCGGGCAACGTTTCTCAACAATCCGTTTCAACAGTAGCCTGTTGGTTTGGTCCATTTTGAAAGGTTGGTTTCAGTAGAGTTTGTATGTCCATTTGAAAGGTTGGTTTCAGTAGAGTTTGTATGCGTCACGTCCTTGAGGCATTCAAACCCGGGTCTCGCGTTTTGGAGAACTAAACTGTACCGCTGATGGAAGACGTAGTCTCCATGCTCTATATCAGGGGTTCCCAAACCTTTTTGTCTCAGGGCACCCTATAAATATTCTTTTAATCCGAGGCACCCCTACATTATAATTTTCACTCCCAGCACCTTAAATTTATAGAATATCGTCATTGTCGGGTAGAAACCTTGTATGTCCAAAACATTTCTTTTTGTATTTATCATCTATAAAATGTACTAAACTAGTGAAAACAGCAGATCGGCTGTTTTCACTAGTTTTGTGCGACAGAGGTTTCTGCCTGACAGTGGCGATATTTTAGTGATTATGTTGCGAGGAAAACGTTGAGATAATAGATATTTTGGTTAGAACTGACTGAAAATAACTTTGTACTTCAAGTTTAAAATGATACTAAATATTTTTTCAAGTGTCCAAATAAATTCCAAATATTATCAAATGATCTCGCGGCACCCCTGGACTGCCATCGCGGCACCCCAGGGTGCCCCGTCACCCACTTTGAAAACCCCTGCTCTATATTAGGGATGGGATGATATGAAAATGTCATGTCACGAATCTCACGATTATTGTTACCAAAGGAATCGCGATTTACAATATTATCATGATGATCAAAATATCCCCAACATCCACTATCCCGGGGCGGAACATTTTCTCCAAAAATAGCAGATCTACAAGCTTTTAGATCAGAATTTTTTTGGCAAAGAGATTTGGTAGAGCGTGAAAAAAGATTGTATCAAGTACATTATTTCCAGGTCCATTTTACCCCTTATAGAGGGTTTAAAAACAGCAGATCTACAAGCACACAACGCCTGGCGGTGCGAGGCGTTGTGTGATTGTAGATCGGCTGTTTTCACTCGTTTAAATCATTTTTAAAATGATAAATGCAAAACGAACGGTTTTGGACATACAAGGTTTCCACCCGACAACAGCGTTATTTTTTTAGCACAAAACAACTTATAGTTTTCTTTCATGTCCAGTTCAGGGGTCAAGAGGAGGGACGGTCACTTCTTAAAGGACAACTCCGCCCTAAATCAATTCTAGGCTCATCTTCCTACTTATATTGATCCAAAATTACTGTCCATGGGGTCTATTAGGCACAAATTCCCCTGTTGTCCAGTTTCCCCTGCAGAACCCAGCAGCTTTCATAGCATAGAGTGGAGCCTAATAAGCCTATCGCTTTTACACTATTTGTTGTGGTCAAAAGTGATTTCTTTTTTCATGAATGTGTTACTATTTGTCATTACAAACACATCCATGCCTTGGTTGTCCCACAAAAGCCACCAAAATCTCATTAATCATGTTTTGGGGTGAGCATTAGGCACAACTGCCAATCAAAGTGTCTGTACTGACCAATCACAGGGCATCTTTTCCGGGACTTGGTAAAAAACATAAAAGCCTAACATCTCTTTAGCAGAGTGTGATGGCTTTTGTGGGACAATGATGGCATGGGTGTGTTTGTTATGACAACTAGTAACACATCCATGAAAAATAAAATCACTTTTGACCACAACAAATAGTGTAAAAGCGATAGGCTTATAGGCTCCACTCTATGCTATGAGAGCTGCTGGTTTCTGCAGGGGAAACTGGACAACAGGGGCATTTCTGCCTAATAGACCACATGGACAGTAATTTTGGATCAATATAAGTAGGAAAATGAGCCTAGAAGTGATTTAGGGTGGAGTTGTCCTTTAAGTTAGTCATAGTTGTAGTCAAAGGTCTGACTGTGAAGTCCTCTGACTCTGCTTGTCACAACTATTACATAATCGCCTAATCACTGTTATTGGAGATCATCTCAATTATTGGAATTAATCTCAATTGTTTTTAGTTTGAATCAAGTATAAAAGTAACTATAAATGTTGATGACAGTTGATATTTGCAGGGGACATTTTATTTAACACATTTTCACAAAAAACGCAAAAAGATGACTGACTGACTGACTGACTGACTGACTGACTGACTCAATCACTAAAGTGGTTCTCACATCACGTCACACTTTTGCCCTACTCATATCTCCTCCGCCACTGTTGCCCCTATCCATGCCAAACTTTACTTTAGGTACTTGTCTTTAAGTATATTTTGATGCTGATATTTTTGTACTTTTGTACAAATGGACTTCTACTTGTAACAGAGTATTTCTACCTTGCAGTATTGATATTTTGACTTAAAGATTCATGAAACCCAAAATCACTTTTTCTATATATATATGTGTCCCAGCATTTGAAAGCTGGGAATCATAGCTACAAAATGATATATTGGTTGTGGAGATTGACCCAACAGTTTTGAAGATATGCTGAAATACTACTTTTGAGATATTCAAGTTCTGAATACATTTCTAACCTGCAATGACCTGCATGATCTCTCACATTAATTAAAAAAAAGTCTTATTTACATGCAGAGTTAAGCTCTGGCGTTTAAGTGAAATGTAGCCTGATATTTATGAAATGCTTTTGTGGCTTTATCACATTTTAGTGAAAAAAAAAAAAAAGTAATTTCAGCTGTGGTCTAAAGTAGTGGCTTCCGAAATGACTGCCCCTGTGTCACACTCAGTCACATATTATATCAGTCACTTGTGACAGGAGCGATGATATGGTTCAATTTGCCCGTAGGCTTGTTGATTGAGAGCTTCCTGCTGTCTCTGTAGCTATTTCTGTGTTCTTCCAGTTTCTGTGTAGAAAACAAATATTTGGCGCCACTCATAACATATTTGCTCTCGGAGTACCATTAGTTTGGCGTGAGGTGGCTTATCTAATTAATATTAACGTTTGTTTTATATATACAACTGCAGATAACCACTCCTACATTTTAGAAACCACTCCTACATTTTAGATTTCTTTTCATTTTCTGAATTCTGATAAAACAAATAAAGAGGCAGAGTTTCTCGCTCCTTTAAGTAAAGAGTCTAAAGACATTTAGTACTTTTTTCCACCACTGCCTGTATCTTGGTATCTTCATGTCGTTCCATTGAAAACAAATGGTGGCCTGTAGCTTTGTGCCGCTGCAAGGCAGGCAAGAGTGTAAATCAAGGCAGAGATCCGGTCATGTCTCTCTTAAAATAACTGTGTCCCATCCGTGTCACAGGGGCCACGTCTTTTTATGATCTGCGTGGTGTTTTTGTGTTAAGGGCTGCGCTGCTCCTCCTGTCCCCAGGGCCTTGTCGTTCTCTAGTGGCGGTGGTGAGTCACAAGCGTCTTCAAAAGGCTGCGGGGCTGCGGGGCTGCCGCCGGGGTCTTTTTGGTGTGACAGCGGCAGCCACCATATGAGGCCTGGTGCTGCTCTGGGCCACGGCCCATGTGTTTGTCACACAAACATGAGTCACTGTGGTACTCTGTGGTGTAAAGCAATGTTTCTCATCCCCCAGGGGGGGTCCCCAAATTATTTTGGGGGTGTCCCCAGATGATTAACTTAATGTGCTATATTTTTTTCTCACTCAACAGTCAACAAACCAACATAAATGTTAAGGTTATTTTGAGGTTATCTACACATTTCTAAAGGGACAATATAAGGACTTTTTAATACCTCAAAAATGAATGAAACGAATAAAACATTGTTGCCAAATTGTCAAATATTAGAGGCAGAAATTGTGAAAATAGCCGATCTACATGCTCACAACGCCTCGCAACCCGAGGCGTTGTGAGCATGTAGATCTGCTATTTTCACAATAGCGTGTTACACAAAATGTAATGCCTCAACTCTTAGTGATCGTCAGGGTGGGGGGGTCCCCAATTCAAATATGATTATTTTGGGAGTCGCGGCCTGAAAAGGTTGAGAACCACTGGTGTAAAGTAACTACAGTACATAAGTACATTTACTCTGTAGTCTGTACTGTACTTAAAGATGCAGTGCCATGATTACCCCTCCCTAAAACATGATTATCTGGTATTATCATTATACTAGGAGGAAGAATTTTTCAAAAAAAAGTGTACAGAAAGAGTTAAGATTTGGTTTTTATGTGGCCACACCAACCAGTTTGTTAAGTATGCCTGGTTGTCATGGTGGGTGGTGAGCCAGCTGAAGTTAGACACACCCACAGTGTTGGGTGATTGGTAAAAGGGGAGGGGATGATTATATGATGTCATTTAATCACTGTTTTTGGATCAGCACTTTTGACCCACAAGGTGTCAGCCTCCAGGAAGAAACCCCAGATACAAAGGGAAATAGGGAATACATAATTGCTCATAGCAACCAAGGGGGTCTAAAGAAGTACTGTCAACCTCATAGACACATGAAAACCAGAAAAGTACAAAACTATGGCACCGCCTCTTTAAGTACATTTTTGAGGTAGAATGTATACTGGAGGTAGAACATTAATAGTATATTGAAAAAGCTTATATCTGCAAAGAAAATATACAGTCCTAGACCTAGAGTATCCAAGATCCACCTGTAGTTTCTCAAAGCAAATAAAGCAAGGATAGCAGGATACAAAACAGAATATTTCTGCATTGTGGTATTTCAGATTTTACTATATATACTATATTATTACTATAATATACAAGTAAAATATTGCAGTACTTTTTTATTGCTTAAAGGAGTAGTTCACCCCCAAAATGACTCTCTTTCTATTGATTACTCATGCCATGGAGACTTGAGTTCAATATATTTAGTTTTTTGTTTTTGTTGCATTCCTAAGTAAATTGAAAAAAATAATGTTATAATAAATGTACACCCATTGATTCCGGAAGGGGAACCAAAATGCATTACTCCCCATCTGGGTCCCCATCCGGAATCAATGGGGGTACATTTATTGTAATAAATGATTGTCTTTGGAATACGACAAAAACAAGAAAATATTATTGAACTCAAGTCTCCATGGCGTGAGTAATCAATAGGAAAAAAAGGCATTTTGGGGGTGAACTACTCCTTTAAGGTTCCTCATGCCTCTCTATCAGTATTCTAACGTCATGAAATGAGCTTCAAAAGTCTCTAAAATCAGTTCCTCGCCATAATTACGTTATTTCAGTGTACTCAAGACTGTTTTTTTTTTTTTTTATTATTATTTATTCTGGATTTTAATTTGGCTGTTTTAGGTCCTGTTTTTATGTACTCTAGTCTGTTGATTCACGTTCCCTGTCTAATTGTTTGTATTGTGGTCTTATTTCATTGCAACCTCGGCTACATGTAACGATGAGGGCCTGTCCCTCAATTGTACTCCAAGTCTAAATGAAGATCATGGCGATGACTTCTTCCAACATAATATGTTTGTCACAGATGAGTCACGGGCATGATGTACAGTGCAACACAGCCACCGGCAGCAGGGGTGTCACACCGCATTCTGGGCCCTGGGTACAAGGATTCACTCACGTTTTGTGCTTTAACTATTGAAAAATAAGATATACAAGCTCACAGCGCGGCACCAAGTGCCACGCTGCGAGCTTGTAGATCTGCCATTTTTTTAAATCGTGAAAAGTGAAAAAGTGAAAAACCTATGTATGTAAAATCATATGTATTTGGCCACGGATCGACCCCCATCTCGAAATATTTAGTTCCAGGGACCCCCCAGAAGCAACATTTTAATTTCAAATGTTCGCTTAAAAAAAGATTTCCACACATTTTAACAAACTTTTCAAAAATAGCAGATCTATAAGCTTGCAGCGCGGCACTCGGTGACGCGCTGTGAGCTTGTATATCTGCTATTTTTCAATAGCTAAAGTATAAAATAATTAAGGTCCCTCCACCTTGGGCCCTGGTAACTCAGTGCCACTTTCCCCCCCTTGTGACGCCCCTGAATCCATGTCACAGCACTGGTGGTTCTATTCAGGAAGTAATGGCTCCATTGCTGCAGGCCCCATCTGTCAGTTGATTGGTCGGTTGGTTGGTTGATATGCATTGGTCATGTGAGTCATGGAAGCAGTGGGCCCAGAATTTGGTGCGACACCCCTGTGTGTGTGTGTGTGTGCGTGTGCATGTGCGTGTGCGTGTGCGTGAGTGAGGGAGCAGCCACATACCCAGAGCATCCCAGAATGACTCACATCACCGCAGCCTCCTCCCAGCTCGCTAATCTATCTGTCAGTCAGTCAGCCTGTGGCCTCTGGCCTCGGGATGTGAATCCACATCACACGCCATATCAACATGTCAGCCTATATGTCTGTGTCTGTGTCAGTCCTTGTCCCTTTTATGCCCATATATGGAGATCCCTTCAGTTCATTAATATTAATCCCATATCTCGGAATGCCCATATATGGACATGCTGTCACTGTCATGTGGTTGGTCTATGACGTGAGACTTCTATGATGTCAGTCATCTCCTTATTTGGGGATAGTTACATTTTTGGCATTTCGACTAAATGATTAAATGTATTTAATCACTAATGAATTAATATAAATTAAACTATATAACGTAGCCTATCTCTTACGTAGCAGATTGCAAGCCCAAGTGCGTGCCACCAAAACTGTGGTTGGAGTAGTGCGGCAAAATAAAGTTTATCTGGAAAGATGGAAAGATGGATGGATGGATGGAAAAAGAAAGTCGGACAAGTACTAGTCTGGTTGTCCTGTTAGGGCAACCATATTAAATAGTTCAACTAGCCAATCTACTTTGAGCAAAGTTGTGAGCTTTTAGATATTTTAACAATCTTAAAATGTTTTTCTAAATAGTAAAAAAAAAAAAAAAGAACTAAAATGGTTAGGGATACGGGGTAAGGCAAGATTGGGCCCAGTGTCTGTGACAGTATAGTCTGTGTCTATGTACTGTAGATAGAGTCTAAAGAATAATAATACTGCAACACCCCATGCAACAAAGTATACAAAGCCTTTTAAGGTAGTAGGCTACGTGATATTTCTGGGTTAAATCAAAACAAAGTATACAAAAGCCTTTTAAGGTAGGTTATGTGATATTTCTGGGTTAAATCAAAACATGTAAAATTCTATATTATGATAGTAATTATTGCTATAGTCTTTGTTCAGTAACAGGGGTAAAAAAACAGAAAATACATTTCAGTTTGATTGGAAAAAATAAAATCTTACATTTCTTGGACTATTGGAAATATTATTGAAACATATAAAGGTACATTGTGTATTTCCGACAGAACACCTGTAATTATGCCATGGACCACTAGTGCTAGTGGTCCCACCGGTTGACAAACGGTGGCCCACAATAACCTCCAATAACCTCCAATAACCCGGGTCTCCTGCGTCGCCTGGCTGTGATATTAAACCCATTCAGAACGGGTACACATTATTGTGTATTATTCACAGCGCGGCACCGAGTGCCGCGCTGTGAGCTTGTAGATCTGCTATTTTTGAAAAGCCGTGAAAATTTGAATTTTGACCTGATTCTATAAGTGTCTTTTGAATCCTTCTAAGATTTTTTGAAAAACCTATGTTTCTATGTCAGCAATCTGGCCGGCCATCGTCAAAGAAAAGGTCCTTTTCACTTAACAGGAGCTCAGTTAGTCTGTTCTTGAGAGACTACTATGTCAGTGGTGCTCAAACTTCTTCATGTGAAGGACCCCCAAAATGATATTTATTTGGCTATATGGACCCCTATCTCAAAATATTTAGTTCCAGGGACCACCCAGAAGCAAAATTTGAGTTACAAACGTTCGCTTTAAAAATCAAAGATTTGCACACATTTTCACAACTTTTTCAAAAATAGCAGATCTACAAGCTCGCAGCGCCGCACTCTGTGCCGCGCTGTGAGCTTGTATATCTGCTATTTTTCAATAGCTAAAGCATTCAATAATTCTAGGCCTAAATGGGTTAAATATTAAATTGGGATGATGATGGGGATGGACTGGTTGACCCCGGCCCGTGGTGAGTGGGCAGACAAACACTGTCCTGCAGCCAAGCGGGCGCTGCATGCCCATCCCCGCCAGCTTGCTAGCACTGAGCCACTGAGCTAGATGATAATTGTCAGCTTGGTTGTGCTGCTGCCAACCCTAGGGTGGGCAGCAAGGCCTGGCGGGTCTGGCTTGGCACTGCCAGATTTCGAGAGGGAAACAAGCGACCGCGTCTGTGAAGTCGAGCCCAAAAGAAGTGACCGTACCAGTAGGCCAGTGTCAAGGACCCCCAAATTGATATGTATTTGGCCGCGGACCTACATCTGAAAATATTCTGCGCCAGGGACCCCCAGAAGAGAAGATTTATGTTTTTTTTCTAAATTATTCAAATGTTTCCAAACATTTTTGATATTTTTCAAATATTTTCAAAATATGCTGTGCGAAGTGACACACTGTGAGTTTGTAGATCTGCTATTTTTTTTATAGCCGACATATAAGTGGATGAAGTGGTTAAAATGATTGTGATTAACCACATTTCGCTGGGGACCCCTTGGAACCCCCCCAAGGACCCCCTTTGAGAACCAATGCTGTAGGCCACATGAATGACTTTTGGACCAGCTCCAGGTCACTCAGATTTGACAGTAGGTTGTATTTGAGGACTCCTAATCAGCTTGATTGTCGCATCACAGGTTTACGGAGGTAAATAAGTGTGCGAAATTTGTTTTTGTGCATCTTCCCCATCATATCTCTAAGGTCTAGGGACTTTAACAAAAAGCATGCTAAAGACCCACCGTTTCACTATAGAGGACTCCCAAGTTCACTTGTAGGTTTTTTGTTGTGTGACTGGTTTTCATGTTGTCATAGCCTTCTTTGTTTTCTCCCATGCAATGTATTTTTCTCTTTTCTTAGGCTTTAGCAGATAGATAGATAGATAGATACCTTTATTATCCCAAGGGGGAAATTCAGTTGTCCAGTTGTAGCACAGCAGTATACAGTTATTTACAAAGTTACAGAGAAGTAGGAAAAGATAGATAAGAGTAAAAAACAAGAGCAGTACAGTACCAAAAAAGAGAAGGTGCATCAATAGAGGGGGCGAATTAAATATAAGTATATATACATAGTGTCTTACAAAAAAGAGACCAAAGCAGTCAATGCTAGTTAGTGCAACAAGTATCTCACTGTCATTGTTAAACAAGACAAATACTCAGAAACTACCAACACAACCTAATAGTGCAATGTCGAAAAACAGTGCGAAAAAAACAACAGAAACAGCTGGGAGCAGAAGAAACTAGGCAGCGTGTCACCGCAAGACGCACATGAGCACTCTCCCTGGAAGGTCCTTAGAGGTCAAAGTCAATACAGCAATAGTTCCGTCAGTCTAAGTTAGGAAGGAAGTCCTTTTCAGTCGTCCGTTATGTGTCTCGTTGTACAGCTTAAGGGCAGCTGGTACAAAAGATTTTCCTAATCTCTCGCATCTCCGTCCTGGGTAGGCAAAGCGGTCGTTTCCTCTCTTACTCCAGTAGCTGGTGATCTCAAGATGGAGGGGGTGGGAGGAGTTCTCCAAGATGGAATCCAGCTTCCTCGCTGTTCGCACCCTGGTTACTTCCTCCACCCCTGCAGAAAGGACCCAACGACAGAGCCTGCTTTCCTCACCAGTCTGTTTAGGTTAAACGTGTCACCTGCTCTGTTGTTGCCACCCCAGCATGTTATACCAAAAAAGAGGACACTTGCCATGACAGACTGGTAGAACATCTGTAACATCCTGTTGCACACACCAAACGATCTCAGTCTTCTCAGGAGGAACAGCCTGCTTTTCCCCTTGCTGTGAATCGCCTGCGCGTTGTCCGACCAGTCCAGTGAACTATTCAGGTGTACTCCGAGGAATTTGTAGTTATCCACAAGCTCAACCACCTCTCTGTTAATGGTGCTTGGCACCGGGGGGACTCTCTTGGAAGTACGGAAGTCCACCACCATCTCCTTGGTCTTGCTTGAGTTGAGCCTGAGATGGTTAGCCTCGCTCCACTGCACAAAGTCCCTAACCACACCATCGTGCTCAGCCGTGTTGTCACCCGAGATCTTGCTGACCACCACGGTATCATCTGAGAACTTCTGCAGATGACAGGTCTTGGAATTGAAGCGGAAGTCCGATGTATAGAGAGTGAACAGGAAGGGTGAGAGCACAGTTCCTTGAGGGGCCCCCGTGTTGCTCACCAGCACATCAGACCGACAGCTCTGCAGTCTCACAAACTGTGGTCTTTCTGAAAGGTAGTCTGTGATCCATGCCACAAAGCCCTTGTCCACCCCCATCAGCGTAAGCTTCTCCGCAAGCAGAGCCGGTTGGATAGTGTTGAAAGCACTGGAGAAGTAAAAAAACATAATTCTGACCGTGCTGCCCAGATCTTCCAGGTGGGTGAAAGCCTTATGGAGCATGTAGGTGATGGCGTCATCAACTCCAATGTCAGGGGGTCCAGGTGATCACTGACCGCCGGTCTCAGTTGGTTCAGAACCAGCCGTTCAAAGACCTTCATGACCTGTGATGTCAGGGCGACCGGTCTGTAGTCATTGAGGACCGAGGGACGGGTCTTCTTAGGCACCGGTACAATGCAGGAGGACTTCCACAGCTGTGGTACCTTCCCCTTCCTCAGGGAGAGGTTGAAGAGATGCGTAAAGGGGACAGCGAGCTGCTCTGCGCAAACCTTAAGCACCTTAGAGTTGATGTTATCAGGTCCCGCCGCTTTCCTGGTGTTGACTTTTCCGAGTTGGCGCCTCACTTGCTCGGTGGTGAGAATCAGGGGAGATGAAGGAGCAGGGGGAGGGACAGGAACAGGAGAGGGGGGTGCGGGGTGGGAGGGGGGATGCGGGGTGGGTTGGAGGGGAGAAGGTGCAGGGGAGGAAACAGGGCGGCAACCGAGGTCACCTTTTGACCCAGCAGCTGCTTGTTGAACACTAACAGGAGCTCCGTCGAACCGATTGAAAAAACGGTTCATCTCGTTTGCCAGCTCCTCCGTGCCTGGCACAGAAGAGGTGGCAGAGCCGTACCCCGTGATCTTCCTGAAACCCCCCCACACTTGTCTCGTGTTGTTCTCCTGCAGTGTAATAGCTGGGTGGGGGTTGCACTATACATACCCACCATTTGAACTATACTATAGACCGATAGAAAAATGGTTTAAACAGTAAAACAAGCCCAAATACGCTACTACCAAGCTCTCCAATAAACACAACCACAAGTTCGCAACTACCAATATTGACAAGCAGCTTTACAGAAATAAACAAGCCCAACGTCGCTTTTTAATAAGCAAACTTGGCAACGCTGCTGGTGGTTCTGGCTCACAGGAACTAAGCACCACAGATGAGAGAGAGAGAGAGAGAGAGAGAGAGCACCCACACTCACAAGGGAGAGAGAGAGAGCACCCTCACTCACAAGGGTGGACACACTCCTGGACTTGCACACAAACTGAAATCGCTTTTAGGCCCCTTGATATGTGATGCAAATTTGCGGCAGGTCGTATCAGTTCTGATTTGTGGCACTGGGGACTGCCCCATAGGTCGAACTCCCGTTGGGTCGAACAGCGTCGGCAGGTTAGATAATCACCCGCGTCACGGTTACTGAGGTTAGGTTTAGGGTTAGGGTTAGAGTTAGGCATAGTTTTACTGAGGTTAGGAATAGGGTTTGGGTTAGAGTTTGGTGGTCGATCCAAAGGGTGTTCGACCTAATGACATGTTACCGTGGCCCTTTTTTTGTTTAAAATAACCATTCAGAATGCAAACAGAAAACACACATCCATCTAACTACATCTGCAGAAATAATATGAACTGATATGTTTGCCGTTCTGGACAAAATATGTAGGATTGGTGTCAAAAAGTATCTTTTGGAGAAAAGGTGAAAATGGACCTATATTAGGTGGTGTTGGGCCAAGGAATCAAGGGGGAAATAATTTGGTTTTAAGACCTGCGGTTCACACACACATACACACACACATGCGCACGCACGCACGCAGATGAACAGGGGCAAAAACATGATCCCTTCTGTAAAAAGAAAAACTGAGGATCTGGGCACTAAAAAAAGATAAAAAAATGGTGTTGTTCTTGACAGTATTTTTCTCCATTCCAGGTAAAACATCCAGTCTAGAACATGACGCCATGCTGTCACACAGGCACCGGAGACCAGCGCCTGGACATCCTCGCTGATTGGTCGCACAAACACCTGCACGTCCTCTGTGATTGGCCAACTCATTCCTGGCACACCTAAAGAGGACATCATGGACACTATTGGACTAACTCGTGAGAACAGGAAGCTGTTGTCTGAGCACCACCTCACACCTGGTAAGTTTGAATCTTTATTTAAAAAAAGCAAGTGTTGTTTGCAACTACAGTCACTGTACTAACACAGTGCAGCAGCTGCCCAGCACAACCACAGTCGCTCATGTGAAGCCAATCAGCAGTTGGGGATCTATAGCCCCTTTTCCACTTCAAGGTGGAACCAGAACTTTCAGGAACCTGAACCTATTTTTTTGGGTCTGGTTTTGTTTCCATTGCGTACGGCCCGGTTCCAGACGAGGTTCCTGGAACCTTTTTTAGGTCCTGCTCCTGAGGTAGAACAACACTTTAGTTCTGGGAACTTATGGGCAGGGCCAGCAGCGCTGCTGGTATTTTTTTGGGACCTTCTCTGTTAGTTCTGGTTATATGGAAACGTAAGCAGAACTTGGTCCCGGAACTTCACAGGTTCTTGAAAGTTCAACCAAAGATGTGGATGCAGGTGTTGCCTGGTATGGTCTGCAGTGCCAATCTATGAGCGTGCGTGCTCTGGGGTTAGGCCTCATTTCATCCAAAAAACTACAGGGTGGCAAAAAGTGGTGCCAAAATGTGTCGATGAGACGAGTTGTGAGCTTGCAGAGCTGCTATTAAAAATAAAAAAGGCCCCTAAAATAGGGACAACAGGGTGAAAGCATGTAATTAATACATGGTTGCAGGCACGAAAACATGCCTCTGACATGTGTGTCATTTGTCATTATGTAAACTGGATGGACGGGGCGTGGATTGAGATGCAAAGAAATTGTGTTTTGAGGTGTGTACAGTATGTACAGTATACTGTATGCAATTACACACAATGTATGCAATGTAATTTGAGGTTGGCAAGTACCGTACCACCCTCCGGGACCCCCAAACGGCGCCCCTGGTTGTACCTGTGTGATCTCTCCAATAACAGTAAACGGCTCTCTCTCCAGGCGCTGTGTGTCTCAGCACATTTACTGTATCTCGCCGTCCCTCATGGGACCGCGGAGGGGAGAAGTGGCTTGGCGCGGGATCTGTCACCCGAGGCCTCCATCCATATGTGTGTCACCCAACTATTTGGCAGCCACCGAAATGAGGACCTCCTGTTTAGACTGTGGGAAACTGGTGGCAGTTGATTTAGAATCCACCAGAGTTGATCAGGCTCCTCGTTTCAGAAGTGTTCGGCAGTAAACAACGTCTTGACGGTGGCGCTTAAATAACCTCACTATCAGCGCAGACGCGTCTCCACATTTCAACGTTTCTTCGTGAACTCATGTCCTGTCATGGTCTTTGTCGTACCACAGTGTCACACAAATGTAGCAAAAAATTGCCGATCTACAAGCTCTGCTATTGCACAATTTATTTTTGAGTGGTGGTCACACCGTCTCCATAGCGTGGCCGTGTGTGTATCTGGGAATGCCCATATTTGGTAATGCCCATATATGGGCATGTTTTGACATAATATTGTTAACTATCATGCAGGGGTCTCCATATATGGGTAACTGGTCCGATATACATCACTGGCCAGATGGCCAAGGGCGAGGTCGCATGTCGCCCTGAGGCGTCTTACTAGTTAGATTAGAATGACGAGGTCAGACAGAGGCCTGCTTGATAGTGAGTGTAGTAGAAAGGTTGTGTGTGCTTATCTAGATCCTAACAACAAGTCACTGTCAACCGTGTGACCAATCGGCACCGAGCATACAGAGCGTGGTTGTACTTAGCTAATTATGGAGGATTCTTTGCTAAATAATATGTGAGATGGAGTATATAGTATGCAATATAATGGCTATACATTATATTTCATCTCTCATGCACACACACACACACACACACACACACACACACACACACACACACACACACACACACACACACACACACACACACACACACACACACACTAACTACAGAGCCATACCATAAATATGATTGTGTGTGTGTGTGTGTGTGTGTGTGTGTGTGTGTGTGTGTGTGTGTGTGTGTGTGTGTGTGTGTGTGTGTGTGTGTGTGTGTGTGTGTGTGTGTGTGTGTCTGTGTCTGGAGCTAATCTATTGGATCAGCACCACAGTTCTGGTGCACACTGCCAGCAGACCACATGAATATCTATGGTTTTTTTCCCTTCACATTATCTATCATCGTTGTCAGATAGACATTGGAGCCTGGTTGATCCCATGCATATGATTCTCATAACATATACAGTAATGTACAGTACTACCCTGTGTGCACCAGACTAACAAAAAAAAAACTATGATGAAAATGAAAACCTAATAAAAACTAAGCTATGATGACTAAGACTAAATATATTGACAATTTCGTGAACAAATAAAAACTAGACTAAAACTAGAACTCTGCTCTGTCACAAGTAGGCCATACCTTAACCCATTTAGGCCTAACCCATAGTTAGGCCTAAATCTCAATTTAGCCTACAAAAACAAATATGTTGCAACATACTGTACATGTACTGTAAGCCCCTCCCATACACTAAAATGTGTACCCGGCCTGAATGGGTTAATATAACGTGGTTAAAAATAGCATCCAGACATGATTATTCCCACAGCCTAGCTGCTGTACCGGTGACAAGGTGACAGGGAGGCAAGGCGTGTCAGCAGCGGTTATGGAAATGTGTCCCAAAACGTCCCCTCCCTGGACACTGGCGGCGTGACAAATGGAGTGCAGGTGTCTGTCTGTCCAGCTGTGGAAAACACATGTTTGACGCGTGGCGTACATGATGCCACCACGCACGTCACAACACCCACACAGGAAGCCGACCTGGGCGACCCCTCCGGCTGCCAGAGTGTGACCTGTGAACGTGTGACATGGGGCCAGGAAACAAAGGGCATGTCGAAGACCAGCCGAGACCCTCAGAGAGAGAGACAGATAGATTGACAGACAGACAGGGGAGTGTACTGCATGTGTCCAATTTTGCAAAAACCAGCCCACACGTTAACACGATCACCACCAGGTATTAATTAATTAATCCGCTTCTGCAAGGGTTTTTCAGTGTTTTTACCTTATTTTTGCCGGCAACAGGAATGCACCAAGATGTAAATAAAGGGCACATGACCAGGTGAATTATTTATTTTCGTTCTCCGGGAAAATAAACATTTTATATCCGCTATCATCCGATCTTTAGTTAGCATCCGTAGAAAAAAGTTTTTGTTTTGACTAATTTCTAAGTCCCTGTTCAGACGACAACTCTAATTCGGGGTAATGCTTTTCAGAAGATGCGAGTGACGTCATTTTGTAGTTGAACTGGCGAAAAGTTTGGTGGTCGGAGACGGTATGGACAGGCCTTTAAGTTAAGGAATAAGAGCTGGTACTTAAGCCAATCAAAATACAGCCAGTATGTCATGAAGGAATATCCGTCTACATCAGAACTGACTGAAAATAACTTTATACTTGACGTTTAACAACTTGAATCCCAGCATCCCTATCCTGAGGGGGAAGGTTCACCAAAATAGCTGTAAACTAGATATAAAAATAACTCATCAAGTACACTGCAAATCAGGTCCGTTTTACTAAGCATAGAGGGTCTAAGTGGTTAAACTGAAGTGATATTGATGAATTTCCAAATATTATCAAAGTATTCTGCGGCACCCCTGGACTGGCATCACCGCACCCTAGGGTGCCACGCCACCCACTTTGGGAAACCCTGACCTAGATCTGCGTCTTTGGCGGACATGCAGGGGTGTCGCACCAAATTCTGGACTTTAGGTACAAGGATTCACTGCGGGCCCCCCACGAATGTTCTTCATAGGGGGAGGAGGTTTAACTCGCATTATTACACATTATTTTAACTGTCGAAAAATAACAGATATATATACAGATATATATACAGATATATATAAGATGTCAAATCCTAAAACCTATGTTTCTATGTCAGTGGTGCTCAAACCTATTCATGTGAAGGACCCCCAAAATGATATGTATTTGGCCACGGACCCCCATCTCAAAATTTTTGTTACAAATGTTAGCTTTAAAAAAAAACATATATTCAAAGATTTGCACACATTTTCACGACTTTTCAAAAATAGCAGATCTACAAGCTTGCAGCGCGGCACCGAAAAAAATCTGCTATTTTTCAATAGCTAAAGTATAAAATAATTAAGGCCCCTCCACCTTGGGCCCTAGTAACTCAGTCCCACTTCCCCCACCATTGTGACATGACGTAGATCTACAACCTTCAATGTGTTAACAATCCGAACTGTATACTGACCATGACCCGTGATAAAGAAAGTGCTGCCCAGCCGAGGTCTAAACTGTTGTAGCGGTGGTCCAACCAGCGTGGAGACGTAAACGTCTGCGTCCCCTCCTTGTCACACATTGTGGCTTCCTGTCCCTATGGCCCCTGGTCCCGGGGCCAGCCTCACAACAATGACCAACAACACCCACACAGGCTCTGCCGACCAGGGGTCACTTGTTTCTGTCACGGAGCACAGGAATAGTCTCCGCGCTCCTCCCAGACTGGATCAAACAGGTCCATTACTGGACTGTACAGTATATATATACACACACACACACACACACACACACACACACACACACACACACACACACACACACACACACACACACACACACACACACTCTGGCTGGGCTGCTGTGCTGGAAAGTGCTGCTACTCAGTGGTGGAAAAGGTACTCCGTTACGAGTAAAAGTCCGGAATTCAATATTGACTTGAGTAAAAGTACAAAAGTATGGGCATCAAAATGTACTTAAAGTACCAAAAGTAAAAGTAAGCAGAAAGGCCCGCTTCGAATTATGTATACAAATCTTTTGAAAATAGCTGTTTTACAAGCTCACAATGCATTGTAAAACAGCTATTTTCAAAAGATTTGATCGGCTATATTCAAATGCCGAAATGGATATAGGGCTGAAGTGCATGTTTAGCAGTGTATGTTTTGTAATAATAAGTTAAATCTACAAAATAACTAGTGACTCAAGTTTTCAAATTATTATAGTGGAGCAAACGTACAATATTTGGATGTAGTGGAGTAGAAGTAAAATTATTGGAAAATGTAAATGCCCAAGTAAAGTACAAATACCTCAACATTGGGAGTAGTTCTTCCACAGCATTGATGTAATGGCCCTCTGCCCCCGGGCGGGATGTGCTCTTGTTGTGATTACCTGCCTCCATAAGCGGAAGGAAGGCTCTTTCTCTAAGGACCGATGAGAGGGGGAACAAAAAGCTGTGGCGTCTGCCAATGGGCCGTGATTACTGCAGCACCCTGGCCTGTTCCTGGGTCAGCTCAGAGGGCAAGCGGCCCTGTGCCGGGCCAGAAGGGGAAATTCCACCGTTTTTTTTTTTTGCCGGGTGGTTAAAAGTGATTGATGCTACGTTCACACCAGTGTTAAGTTTTGACAGCAAATGTTAGTCTTTTGAATGGAAATGTATTTAGTTTTAGTCATAGGCCTATTTTAGTCATCTGAAATGTTTTACTTTTAGTCTAGTTTTAGTCAAATAAATATAAGATTTTAGGCGGATATACAATATTTTTGGTGGACCTTGATGGCGCCGTAATGCCTGATTTTACACTTGGTTGTGAGCTTGTAGATATGCTATTTTCAGAGCGCAACCAAACATAAAATGACTTGTCTTTTAGTTCTACTGGATCTCTTCTCTAGTTTTAGTCATCATGGCTTAGTTTTTACTTAGTTTTCCTCAGTGAAAAAAGGTAGTTGACCAACATTTTTCCTCATAGTTTTAGTCCGCAAAATGAACACTGGATCACACTAGTGGCTACAAAGCAACAGCCTACAGGTCTCTGTCAATGGAAGCCAGCGACACGGAAGAAATAAGCTGCCAAACGAGTTGAGATGGCTTCAACCTTTTCAACTTTTTTCAGTGCTTTTTATGTCTAAACTAAACCTCTTTTAATGGTGGGGAAAAACGCCTTCTTGCTAGCAGCCAGTTCCCTGTCTTTTTAACCCAAACCTTTATATATACCCGCAGACACGTATGGGAACTCACAACGCATGTGGGAGCACACAATGCTCGCAACATGTATCACAGTGAGCTTAGAGATCGACAATTTTTGTTTTGACGTGATAAACTGGCGCTCTAAGTATAAATCCCCCCCACAACACACAAAAGACTGCTGTGAATCATTACGTCCCTCAAAGCATGCATATAAGTGTTTGATTGATTGATTGATTGAAGACTTTATTAGAAGGTTACAGTTTCATGACCGTACAGTTCACTGGTACAAGGTCAACTAAAAGGAGATCCTAGTAAGCTTTACCGCTTATTTACACAGGAACCCTTTATGTATTAAAAGACGGATGGATATAACACAGTACTATAGGATATCATCAATAACTAAAGAAAAACAAGGAGCAGTTATAAAGAAAAAAATAAGAAAAAATAAATACATATTTAGAGTGGAAAAGGGTAGTTAAGAATGGGCTTAGTCTATTACAGGATTTGAGTAGCACCCGCCTGTAGCTGACTTTTCAGACCGATTTTGAAGGAAATTAGGGATTTACACTCCTTTAACGTTTGCGGTAGGGAGTTTCACATGTTAGTGGTATTAATAGCAGGAGAACAAATGTGAACCTTTTTTTAGAGTCAAATCTGGGTTGAACGTGTGAGAGATTAAACTGGAGTCAGTAAAATGTATGTTACTAGGTATCGATAGGCCTATAGGACAGTGTGGAGAGGGAGAAGCCCCACATTTTCAGGTGTGACAAATTGAGTACAAAGGACCCCAGTGGAAACAAGCCATAGTGCTTTCTTGGGTTTAAAATCTTCTTAGCAGACCTTGTATTGAACTGTACTTTCCTGTGCTTGTTTTTTCAAACTGTTAATAAAGTATTCAATCAATCAAATTCAAAATCAAATAATCAATGAACCCAATTTCATCCCATGAGGAGATATAGAGAGCACATTCATCAGCTTCGATGCCATGGTGTTTCAGTTACACATTTTTTGTTTGTTTCATCACTTCCAATTTCCAACTTGTTTATTTTATATCCTGTTTGAGCTTAGTTCTCCCTCCTGTTTGGATTAAATGAAATGGTATCCAGAGACCGGAACATGTATTATTTACTGTTTACTAAAGAGCTGGAGAGACCGGGAGACCGATGTTACTGAGCAAACACTCTATGGTAACGATTACCATCACAATATAGAGCTATTTAACACTTATTTATATAAAAACAAATATCCCTTGCACCACCTTTTAAAAGGAGGAACCGGTGTGAGTAAAAGCAAAATACCCAAACAAGTGTTTTGAACTAGGTCTTGGGTCTTTAACAAGGTGTCTGGGACACCTATAGGGGGTCCTGAGAGTTACTACAGGGAGGCTGCCAAATCTTTGTGTGATAGAAACTTTTTTCTTATTTTTGGAACCCACTTGAACCCTGCTATGCTGGGTTCAGCAGGGGAAAGTTTGATGAAAATAAGCTATTTTCGGTGATTTGGTGTAGAGGGAAACATGAGCAGACCAAGTACAAAGCCAAAGGTCACGTTTACCAAGTGTTGATGGTTTATTTGGTCAAATGTCTGAAGGTACACATCAACATGAAGCCATGTTCAACATAAAAGATGAACATTCATTTACACAACACTTAGGATAATGCTGTCAAACAAGTCTAAGGGGGTCATTACATGAGGTCGATTTTTTTGTAGACGATAGTTTTTACTATTGATTCGGCCATTTTGACACACGGAGACGCGGTTTCATGACCCTAACCGATACTTTTCCGAATTCGGCTCTGAAAGTGCATTTCTGCGGTTTCGCATCAGTTTCGCAACGGTGTAATATCGGAATTCGGCCGTGAGGGAGAGTGCGATGATGTCATAGCACCCCCTCCTCTGCTCCCCTTCCCCTGCTGCTGTGTCAGTCTGTCAGACTAACCGAAAATGTATTATTATTATTTGTGTTGTTGTAGGCCTAATTAAAACCCAGAAAATAGCCCAGTGATCTATTAGCACAAACCTCATTTGAAAAATGTCAGGAGTAGTCTATATGAAAGCCTTTTAAAAATGTCTAATTACGCACAAGTCGTCGCACCTGGGCTGGTACCCTAGCTGGCCTGTCGGAGTTGCAACAGCTCTCCTCTCCGCAAAGTTAAATTAAACCATTAGGCTATGGTATTCCATTCTAAGCAAAGCTATGATTAATGACTATTTTGCGTCCCCCTTTTTCAACTTCTCACCAAAAAATACTGGATTAATTCTTGCACCGCGCCACATCACAGACGCAGCGGACTTCAGGTAATGAGTGAGTTATTGTAATATGCTGAGTCTTGCTGACAGACAGACAGACACAGACAGACAGACAGACAGACAGACAGACAGACAGACAGACAGACAGACAGACAGACAGACAGAATAAACATAACTGTCCAGTCAGTCAGAGACCATCACAAAAACTTCCTCCATATCCTCGCTCCCTCTCCTCCAGTCAAAGAAATCATGTCGCTTTTTCTCTCCAGTGCGTCTAGCCTCCTCTTAAGGCACGCATGTTGCTTCCAAACTAGGCAATTTACTTAAAGCCATAACGGAAGGCTATGATTGTGACTTCCAGTGAAATAACAGACTGCCAGTGGCGTATGGCGTCAGTTAATTAATTTATTCCGTTAGTTTATTTTGCAACGGCGACGGCACATCATCCTCCATTGCGCCGCATCCCAGTGCAGTGCGTCAGTTCAGTAAGAGCTAAGGTATGGCAACATGACTGTTGTCTGGTCTTGCACGTGCAAGGCACGCATGCAAGACAGTCATGTTGCCAATACTTAGCAACAGGCATGATGAATTTATTTTAAGAAGTAGGCCTACATTTTATTATTTTCCCTTGTAATCAAGGTATGGTAGACTACCATACCCATATGTGCCTCTGTAGGCTAGCCTACTCCGTTAGTTGCCTCGCATGGTGCGTTATACTTCTGTGTTGCAGCTAGAAGACAGAACTCACTTAATATAGCCCATCCCCGTAGATAATGTCCAGAAATATGCTCCATAGGCTATAAATGTTCCGACCTTCATCTTCCAGGTGACTTTTGTTGGTGTTTCACTTCACCTCGCTAAAAACCTCCTTTTGCGGGACTCATTGAATATGCGAACAGATGATAATAATATGGATTTGGGAGCATAGCCTAATTACAAAGCATGTCTCATTAAAAACAATATAGGCCTATATTTTATAGTTGAAGGGTAAATACACAGTATAGGCCTATGTAGGCTGGGAACATGACACATTTTGCTTGAATTCATGCGTTGTCAACTTGTAGTATAAACACAGAAAAACGAACCAACAACAAGGTGTAAACGCGACGTTTTTTGGGTAATAAATCCAAAACGAGACCGGCAGCGTTTCCAATCGTCCTGGTATAAAGACCCCCTAAGATGTTCAATCTGCAACACAATATGGTGGGTGTCCCTGCTTCATCTCTCTCTCTCTCTCTCTCTCAGCTAAGGGGGCCTTGGGGTGGGGGGAAAAATACGTGAAGACCCCTGCACTATGTATGGACAGGGCAGTGTGCAGAGGGAGAAGCCCCTCACCCTCGTATAGTATCAGGAACTCCTCGCAGGCTGAATGCCAGGGGTCTTTGCATCCCAAACTGAGCGCAGAGCCCTTTGCCAGAACAAGCACGGCCAGTTAATGGTTCGGAACTTGGGCTTATCTTGGCCATCAACGCAACAAAAGCTATAATTATCTGCAAAATAAACTCCCTCCGTTGATTGTTGGATAAATAATGCATTAAGCAGTTCCAGATAAACGTTGTTCTTCGCCGTGCGGCGGGTCCCCGTGTAGTCGGGACCCCCAGAGGCCCTACAGATATACTGCCAGGACATTTCACCCTGCTACTCAGGAAGGTCCCTTCGTCCATATTGCTGAGACTTGTTTCTGTGAGAAAAAAATTTTAAGCCTTGATGGATTAAGTACTCAGATGTTTTAGTTTTTTCTGCAGTAAAAGTACCAATTCCACAATGTAGAAATACTCCCGTATTCAACGTTTTACTTAAATGAGTACTGTCACCTAAAGGGGTACTGTCACTTTAAAAAGTCATCTTAAAATATGAGTTAATATTTTTATTATGTCATTGTAGGAATGTGCAATTATCAAATTAATTGACTGTACTTAGACTACTTACTGTACTGGTCAGCTGTTGTTGAGGGGCAGATTACACTGTGACATGAGTTTCCGACTGTTTTAGACCGTTTTCAGAGAGACCACGTGACCTACTGTATCATACTATTATAATTTCAGGGTGTGTCAGCGGGCCTTTAAGTAAAAAGTACAACTTTATTGGCATTAAACTATACTTATGTATAAGAATAGCTATTTTCGCACCCTGTAAATAGAAAAGGCTAGGGTGCAGGCAAATAAAGTGACAACATTTCGATGTCAATACATCTTGTAAGGTCATGTATTCAAAACATTGTCACTTTATTTGCCTGCACCCTGTAAATAAAAAATGCTTAAACAGTCTGTGCTCCCGTGCCTTCAACTCAACTCAAACTTTATTTATATAGCACATTTAACAAGACAAGTCAACAAAACTGCTGTACAAGTAAACACATTGGATGCCCACGACGCGCCCACGCATCAAACTCTTTGATGTCTCCCGTGGCCGACGCCGCTTTTGAAGCGTCGGTTATTGTTTTATATCAAACTGTAGCTCACTGTACGAGTCAGCCGCGGCTGAAGAGAAACACTCCAATTCCCAAAATGCAACAGGAGATCACGTGACCAGGATAACGTTAACTTGTTAACCACGTTAACTCAAATCGTGTCAGCTATTAATGAATTAATCCTCTAGCTTCTGCCAGCGTTTTCAGTGTTTTTACCGTATTTTCCTAGGGCAAGCACGCGTGTGTCTGTGCGTGTGCTCTGTGTCTGTGTAGACATGATCCTAAATGTGGTTGAATAGAAAGTGAGGAAAACATATCCCTCCTGTTGTTGTAGCTCCGCCCAGTCTCCACCTTGCCTCCCAAAGGTGAGGTCGTTTCTCGCCCTTAAAGCGTCTTACTGGTAATATTATAGTAGTAATGTCAGGTTTTACTGCTGTGCCGCCACCTCAAAATTGTACTTCAGCATGTATTTAGTTACTTTCCATTACTGATTTATAAATCATCGTACGAAGGTGTCCTGTGGATTTACAAGATGTAGAGGTGTATTTTCGCGGCGGGATCACGTCATACAACGGAGTATGAATTGGACATGAATGTCCTCCTCAGAGTTTGTGTGAGTCAGCATAGAAGACTTTCTTTATGCGGACCAAGAAATTAGTTGGGGTGATTTCTTTTGTTTTGTTTATTTTTTTTGGGCCGTTTCTTACCTCCCACACTCCCTGGCCCGCCTCCACCAAGGCCTTTGGAAGCCTGGCACTTGCCTGAAGCTCTCAGCCAGGTCAGGGCAGCTGGGATCTGGGGGAAGAGCTCCCTGCCGCTCTGCAGCGTGCTCGCTGGCAGCCCCTGCTCACACGCACGCACGCACACACACACACACACACACACACCGTTCTTAATTACAACTTTCTACTCCAGGCCAGCTTCAAAGCACAATGCAAAAAGAGTTCTATGCTGCGAAGACATCATGCTCGCACGCACAGACAAACACACACGCTTACACACACAACACACACACACACACACACACACACACACACACACACACACACACACACACACACACACACACACGCAGAGGGGAAGTATAGATAATACACAGCGTGATACTCCCTTTCTAGGCTGTTCCCCGGTGGCCCTTGGCTGTGGGCCCCTAGCTTCCAGGGTCTCGCAGATAAAGAGGGCATGGTGGTGTGTGTGGCAGAGGCAGAGTGGTGCGGCGCGGAGGGCCCTTCTTCCATAAACAATAAGCAACAGTTATCTGTGTCAGATGGATACTGCACAGAGCCAAGCTCAGCATCTGAGAGGCGTCTGCTCTGCACTCTCCCTTTTATGCCTCTGAACACCTGTCTCTCAGTGCCTTGTAAACGTGTGCTGTACTTCACTTGTGAGGGCCAAATGTCCCCACAAGCACAGAAGCATTTGAGGGACAGACATTTTGAGGACCATTTTCTTGAGAGAATTGTAGGTTTATGGTTGAAAATGATGATAGCTAACAACACTGTAGAGCTCAAGATCCCTGATGCTGGTGTGGAGTGTGGAGGGCAGCGATTCCGGAGTCCCTAGTTGGAGTTGGCTAGACCGCACTCTCGGATCGCATCAAAAATGATTTGTTGGTGTTAGTGTTAGGGTTGATTTATACTATTTTTATTTATACTTCGCTGTGTGCCGGTGTTGTGTACCGAAAATAAGAGCTCTATCGGTTACTTTTTGCTTTTAGGGTTATGCTGCGTTCACACACTGGCAGCTACAAAAGATACAAAACTACACTAAGCAAAGCAACATATCTGTGGCAGAGTCGCTGTTGAATTGTTGTGCAACAACACACTCGTTCACAAATTTGTTTTGTAAAAGTCGGCCTGAAGGTGGCGCTAGAATAGGGCCATCTGAGAAATGAGGGGTGGAGGTTGTGATTTGCCATCCAAGCAGTATGTGTGCAAAGTTTGTCATTGATAGGGCCAACGGTGGCAGAGATATGAGTATGGCAAAAGTGTGACGTGACTGACAGACTGACTGACAGCCGGTGGAGCTTTGCTTTGCTTGCAGGAAAGAGGCACGGGTGGCAGCCATATTATTAAAGCTGCAAAACCATCACTGTCATTTTCAATGACACTCAACAGGACCGCTACAACCACTGCACGTTTTGAAAATAATTCAGAATTGTTTTCTATAATGACATAATGGCCCAAAATACCAGGTTGAACGTCGTTAAAATCAGTACATGGGCTAAGACCCGGTCTCCCTGCTCCCCCGATACCAATGTTGTCAAAGAACCATTATTCTTATATTCTGCGTGTGGTGAGGCTCACTGCTTGCCTGACTGAGTCTTTAGTGTAGATGTCAACTAGCTGTTTAATGGGGTGTCATTTGTTGTATCGCACTACTTTCTTTCCTTGCAACTTGGCTTTACTAAACAAAAGGCGGCCACACTTTCTACGTGCTTTCCTCGCTGTGCGTTCAGTTTGGTGGTGCTTGGCGAGGAGGAGGCTGGTGCGGGACACCTGTCGAGGCCTGATGGCCATTAGGGAGTGGCGAGGCTGGGGGGGGGGTGGTGCAGATTTGGACACTACGCAGACGCCGAGGTCAGAGCCCCTCGGCTGCTCCTCTGCGAGCCCCGGCAGCAGAGAGTAAACAGACTGGGACGGAGGAGAGGAAACTACCAGGGACTTGGACTGCGTTCTTGTAAATAATTGCGTTCATTGTTCTCCGCCGCTGTTGGTTCTGGTCACAAGCTGTTTGGTAGGCCCCGGTCTGTCTGGTGCTCTCCATGAGCCCGGTGTCAGCCCCCTTTGCGCCCCCGAGGGGCGTGGCTTGTGCCAGGGGGGGCTGAGGATGCCAGCTCGCCGCTGACCCGGTGGCCCTTCGAGTCTGACGCACCCAGCCCACGCCAAAGGACCAGAACTGTCCCCGGGCCAAGCTCCCGAGGCTCAGGGCCATGCTGGGTGCAGCATGCTGCTCCACTGTTAAAATAAAGCTGGTTCAAAGAGCACATTCTTCGCCCCGGCCCGGCCCGCTTGCAGCTTGTGGTGTCAGAGAAGCAGATTGTTTAATTCTTTTTTTTTATGGCCGGTCCCTTCATCTTCCGCTGACTTTGGTGCGATTTAATAGGCTGCCATGTGTCAGCAACCACATGAACCCTACAGCGTGACCTATTCTGGGGACGCTATAGGGTTCAGCTCGTGGCACCATAGGCGAACGTTTGGAGAACATAGGCAAACATTCGGAGGAAATAGCCAGGGCACCAAACAAAATGTCATGCGTTGTGAGCTTGTTAGATCGGCTATTGTTGGTGAAGAGACTTTTATTTGGTTATATTTGTATAGGCCGTATTAATACCACGGGGGGGGGCAGTTAGGGGTTAAGTGTCTTGCTCAGGGACACTTTGACCCACTAAGCTAAGGACTGGTGTACAAGGAACAAAAAGAAATAGGGGAACAAGTCTAGACCCCTGGGGGTCCCCTGTCTTCTGTCAATGAAGTGTATAGGGTTTAAGCGGTTAACCTCTGTGGGTTGGTGGTGGGAGCTGGGAACAGAAAATGTGCCACCTGTGCTCTGTATCTTAAAGACGTAGTGAAATGAAAAATATGTTTTTCACACTTTTAGAGCATAATATCTGTGATAATGTGGCCATACTGTACCTAATAATAGATGGCAAAAAAAGCTGTGTTTGTGTATTATATCAAGACATTTACAGCCCCTTGCATGTCCGCTGTAAGCTACACCAGTGGTAGCTGACTAGGAAAGAGACACAGTAGTATTGAGTATTTTGCTTGTGTTTGACATGGCGGTGAGATACTTGTAGCACATAGCATTGACTGTATTGACATTTATTTGGACACTGTATTGTATTGATAGTTGTGCTTAAGGATTGCTTTTTTTGTTCAAGTTGGCTGTTTCACGTTGAGCTTTGACAGTTTTTTGACACTTAATGTATTGTATATATTCTGCCTTCCCTTTCTTTGATGTACCTGGCTCTTTACTGCACTCTGTTCCTTTTTATTCTTTTCATACTTCTCTGTAACTTTGTAATTATCCTTATACTGCTGTGCTGCCTCTGGGCGAATGATTTTGCCCCTTGGGATAATACATCTAATCAATCTATCCATCCATCCATCCATGAATCCATCCATCCATCCTTCCTATCTTCTCATCCATCCTATCTTCTCAATCAAGTTTGGCTCTCAGGCCATCGCTGTAAACAACCTTTTCATCCACGGCACCCTTGAATTACATTGTTACTTTACAGCACCTTACATTTGTGTACATATTGCGGTACGTAAATATACCAGTAAGACTTCCTAATCGGGAGATAAGCGACGTCAGGTCACAGTATACACAAAGAGGCCTGTAAGTGGCATTTGTTCCACCCACAAGTTTGTACGACAAACGGTTGATGAGTAAAGCCAAATAAAGTTCCGGCCAATCAGAGGAGGGGGTGGGGCAAAGTTAAACCAATTAAGGTGAAGGACTCTTAATCAAGTCAATTGACAGCAGCCAGAAGTTTGTAGGACAAACGGTTGATGAGTAAAGCCAAATAAAGTTTCGGCCAATCAGAGGAGGGGAGGGGGCAACGTTAAACCAATTAAGGTTAAGGACTCTGAATCAAGTCAATTGACACCACCCACAGGTTTGTAGGACAAACGGTTGATGAGTAAAGCCAAAACAAGTTTTGGCCAATGAGGGGAGGGGAGGGGGCGGGGCAAAGTTAAACCAATGAAGGTGAAGGACTGTTGGAGCAGCAGGAGTCAGTGGTCCCCGGGAATTCCCTGTGAGCAGCCCAGTTGGGGTGTTGATTTGGTAATTTTTGCACTATTTGGCGGTGGTTCACATGGATTGGGGCAACGATGGCGGAGATATGAGTAGGGCAAAAGTGTGACGTGACAGACAGACAGACTGACGGACTGACGGACGGACGGACGGACAGACAGGTGGTGGAGGTTTTGATAGTAAATGCGACCTGACGGTCGCAATAAATCTACAGATACAGTATGTCACGAGGAAAATTTTAGAGAATGTCCGTTCCCTTTATAGGACAGATTGAAAGTAACTTGACGTTTAACCCCAGCATCCCCAGTCTGAGGGGAAACATTCGCCAAAAATAGCCGATCTACAAGCTCACAACGCATCGTAGATCTGCTATTTTTGGCAAAGAGATTTGGTGTAGGCTGAAAAAGACCGCAAGTACAGTGCAACACGGGTCTGTTTTACAAAGTCAAATATGATCAAAGTATTCCGTGGAACCCTGGACCAAATTCTGGGCCCTGGGTACAAGGATTCACTGTGGGGCTCTCATGAATGTTCTTCATAGGGGGAGGGGGCTTAACCCATTTAGACTGGGAACACATTATTACGCATTATTTTGTGCTTTAACTATTGAAAAATAGCAGATCTACAAGCTCAGTGTTATGAGTGCCGCGCTGCGAGCTTGTAGATCTGCTATTTTTGAGTTTTTTTGAAAAAACCTGTTTCTATGTCAGTGGTGCTCAAACTTTTTCATGTGAAGGATGTATTTGGCCACGGACCACCATCTCAAAATATTTAGTTCCAGGGACCCCTCAGATGCAAAATTTGAGTTACAAATGTTCGCTTAAAAAATACATATATTGAAAGATTTGCACACACACACTTGGTGCCGCGCTATGAGCTTGTATATCTACTATTTTTCAATAGTTAAAGCATAAAATAATTAAGGCCACATTAGGCCCTAGTAACTCCGTCCTACTTCACGTGACAAAATCCATTCAAAACGAATGTGTTTTCAACATACATTTAAAACCGTCGACTGACACAGCATTTTTTAAAGCCAAAGGTAAGCCGTTCCACAATACTAAGTGATGATGATCCAGTCAGATAAATACAGAGATATGTATTTGCATGTGTGACTCGTGTCACGGCAACAATACTTGCAATTTCCAATTGTATCTTTCTATTAAAGGACAACTTTGTTTTTTTTACAACAAGGATTCATATTTAAGTGTGCCTGCCATGCAATGGCAAAACACTTATTGTAATCCGCCATACTTAATTAATGACAATCCCACAAATTTGGTGCGCTAATAACTGCCGCACAATTTACGCCACCGCCGCAATATATACATCAAAACGTGCGGCTCGGCCGGGAATGGTGTGCTATTACCTTTCTAAGAGAAAAGTTGTATCGTTTAATTGATATTAATTTATTAGTGAATTAATTTTACCCATTGACTTATAATGGGAATCGCAAAAACTCACATTCAATATTTCTTTTCTCGCAAACCATAGGGGCTACAGTTTCAAAACTTGGAGAGGAGATTTATAATGATATCAAGGATTAAATAAAAAATAATTTCGTCAGTTGGCCTCATGGTGGCGCTATAACAGTCCACTTTACCTTTCGGCCTGTAACTCTTGAACCGTGGGTCGGAAAATTAAAATTCCCTTTTCCCTGGATTCCTTGGGTCATGACGCATCTCCTCATATAGGCCACGCCCATTTGCGTCAGGATAGATTTTCCGCCATTTTGAATTTTCTTCAAAACACACTTTTTGCTCCTTTTCCTACATATTTTCTCCAAATGTCACAAAAATCGATACACACGATCTATGGACTCATGCGATAAACATATTTAAACGATATTTTGATAGTCCATACCGTTCTTCCGTAACAGGGTTCTAAAGTTAGCGGGAGGAGCCCGTTTTGTAAGAAGTAGCCATAAATCACAAACGAAACATCCAGTCAACACCAAATTTTAACCACAAGTGGGGGGCGCTATACTGAACATATACCCAAAAGCATTTCCACTTCGACCCATAGGGGGCACCACAAACGCGCAAAACGTAACCGCTAATGCTAATGCTAACAAATGCTAATGCTAACAAATGCTAATGCTAACAAATGCTAATGCTAACAAATATGCTAATGTTAACACATACAAGGTTGCACACACTTAGCGAGCTGCAGGCACACTTAAAATTTCTTATAAATTTTCTTTTCTATTTTAGATTGTAATTAGAGAAAAGAAAAAGTGAATGTTAAAATGTTTTCATTTGCTTCATTCTATTGTTTTATTGCGTTTACTGTGCTAAAATGTGGGGCATGTGTACGCATGGGGGCATGCATACAAGTGGCTAAATATGTCTTTTTAGACACAAAAAGCCAGCAGTTTCTTTATTGCTATTTAGAGTAACATTTCTAGCCCCCATAAGTCACATCCAACCATGAAAGGTTGCGTTGTCCTTTAAATCTATTCTGGCTTTAATGGGTAGCCAGTGAATTGCACTTACACTTTTGGCTATTTTCACTAAATGTGTGTGACGGAGGAAAAAAAGGCATTGTTTATTGAGGTTAAACTTAGGAATACCAGTTGAATACCACCGGATTTGCCCCTGGGTGACTGTGTTTTGGGGCAACAGTGTTGGTAATCAATGGACGCACATTAGACACACAGACAGACAAATAGGCTCATCAGTCTTACTCTAGGATGTATGGTAGGACAGTAAGAGGACTGAGAAATTGGCTTCCATGTAATCTCATCATCTGAGTCTCTATAAACACAATACAAAGACATACTGCCTGCATGTCTCATGAGCCTTGTTTTTCAGAGTTCGACGGCGTCGCACACCGAAGACATCAGACGTATAAGCCCACAAAGCGGACACGAAAGTGGCAGACACAAAGCGTTGTGAGCTCATAGATCCGCTATCTTCGCCGCGCGAGGCCGCCGCACGGCGGGGCATACGTTAGGCGTAAGATTGCAGCAGCGAGATGTTTAAAAGACTAGAGGAAACATGAGCTGTCACCACGCATTTCTCTGTGTTGGCGGAGAGGAGCTACTTCACTGCTTTCCAGGGCCTTTTGAAACCCCTCAGAGGACCCCCAGACAGTAGGGGGCCTCGCCAACAGATGCTGCAATATGGATTGTAACACGAGACCCATAAAAAAACCAACAGGAAGTCTTGTATGTGTGCTTTCACCCCCTCTCTCTCTCCCTCTCTCTCCAGCTTTCTTTCATGCTTCTCATCCCCGACTCAACTCGGATATCTTGTCCCGGAAGCTTTCTCCGCATTAACGCCTTGCCCCCGAAAAAAACGTACCGTTTTTTTTTTTAGTTTTTTTTGCCAAAAAAGAAGCGTGGGAACCCACCCAGGCCGCTACGCCACCCCCCGGCGCGGCGGGGGACCATCGAGCAGCCTGTAATGATAGAAAACCCTCAATGACATCATGTGTGTTTTCAGAGCCCGTCGCACCTCCGCAAGAAATACCAGTGGCCGGGGTGGAACACACACAAGCTGAGGCGCGCCAATGGATGTCAGATGCTGCTGTGTGGGGTTCCTTCTCTCCAGCACCCCCCCACCCCCTTCTCTGTGAGACATGTATATACCAAGGGGCCTAACTAGGGCCGCCGTCTGACTGACTGTACCGTATGGTAAATGTCAGAAAATAAATGCGATTCCCGGTAACGCGGGGTTGGAATTGAATCCAATCCGCCGCGGGGCCCAGAGCGAGCGTTTGATCTGCGCTCCCCCCAAACTCCTCTCCCCCTTTCACTGTTCTCAGAGAGCGGAGAGGGGAAGAAAAAAAATGCACAGCAGATGTAGGATGTTATGGTATTTTAGCATATAAATAATCTGACATCACCGTAAAGGAAAAGCGAAGTGTTTTCATCTGTTGGTTGACATTATGAAAAAAAAAAAAAAAAAAAAAGGTCAGGTATAGCGTTCACATTGTATCTCTATGGCTGCCCAGTGATACTTTTATCTAGTTATTTAGTCACTAATGTACTTATATTGACTTTCACAGAGCTTCCTGTAAAAAGCAATAGCCAGGTTGATGTAATGAGTTTGTTCCTTTTGCTTTCATATTGTATACATTAACCCTGCGAGAGTGCTAGCATCTGTAGCACATTCCTAGGGTGCAGAGAGAGAGAGAGAGAGAGAGAGAGAGAGAGAGAGGGAGAGAGAGAGAGAGAGAGAGAGAGAGAGAGAGAGAGAGAGAGAGAGAGGGAGAGCGATAGAGAGAGAGAGGGAGGGTAAAAGTAAAACGTGATTTTTAACTCAACAGCTAAAAATCGAACTCAGAGGCTGGATTTAATAAAGTGTTAAAAGACTGTCTGTACGGTCAGTGAATAATAGCTTCTTCATGTGAGCAGGAAGGATTGTAGGTGGTCGGTAGTGGACTAACTACTCCAGTACTTGAGTCAAAAGTATAGATACGTAAATATGACTCAGCTACAAAGAAGTAAAGTACAGAATATTATAATGTACGGTACAGAAGGTTTCTCAACGTGGGTGCCATGACGCAAGTCCAGGGGTTGACTTTGATAATGAATGTTTGGAATTCATCAATATCAGTTCAACCACTTTGACCCTCTGGACCCACCATACTTGATGAGCTCTTTCCATCTACACCAACTCTCTTCGCCACACGTTGTGAGCTTGTAGATTGGCTATTTTTATCGCTCGCTCACCCCAGAATAGGGATGCTGGGGTTCAAGTGGTTAAACATTTAAAGTTATTTTCAGTATGTTTTCCGCCTGACATACCGTACTTTAGGGGGAAAGAGTGTATATTTATGTACCGCAATATGACATAAGATCCTAAAAGTTAACAGCAGTGTTAATTTTTTTCAGCAAATTTTGATTTAGTCTTAGTCTTAGTCCTGTTTTAGTCTTCTGAAATTGTTTTAGTCTAGACTAGCCTTAGTCGACTAAATATCAAAATATTTTAATCTTAGTCTTTTGGGATTAGTCTTCGTCTTTTAGTCTTTAATTGTCTTTTAGGCTAAGTCTTTTGGGCTAAATATAACCACATAACTCTGAACAAGTCATTGTCTTCCACTTCCTGTTACTTGGTCAAAGTAAACCATACATAAAAGATGTATTTGGCTTTAATTTAATTGCAGTTACATACCAGTGTTAATTTTTACAGCCATTAGACTTAGATTTAGTCTTAGTCTTTTGAATAACACAATTACAGTAATAGTCTTAGTCTTCTGAAATTGTTTTAGTCTAGTCTTATCGACAAAATATTCAAATATTGTAGTCTTTTAGTCTTAGTCTTAGTCGACAAAATTAAAGGTTATTTACAGGGGTGCCCTGAGTCAAAAGGTTTGAGAACCACTGCAGTGCAGTACTCAAGTAAATGTACCTACAGTCTAGGTGTAGGTGGGGGAACATTAACATTTGGTTCCGTCTGACTAAGGTCAGTGCTTCTGTCACAGAGAAGCAGAACATCAAAGAATGGGGAAACAGCACCGTGCGGTACAGGCCCAGGTACCAGAACGGTTCACATCTACACCTACACACATCTGGTGTCTGAATTGGTGTGGGACGATGATCCCAAAAACATGACATTCAACCTACACTGTCGAATAATACAAATCCACTTTTCTTCCCCGAGATGTTTTGAAAACAGCCCATGTATAATATAATGGGCCCCCCTGGACCTCCATCCCTCAAGGACCCCTAGGGGTCCCCGGTCCCCACTTTGAGAAATTCTGACTCAAGTCATGACCCATAGAAATGTTTGGCTTCCATGTTTGGGAAATATGCTATAGATTGTCTGCAAAGCAAAGACTATAAAAATGGAACCCAATGCCTCCCTGCTTGGCTCTTAGCAAAGGGTTTGTTTGGGTAAGTGCTTTCATGACTGTCTGATGTACTTGTAGATCAAGCCACCTCACGCTACAGAAACAGGAAATAGGCTCCTGCCACATGGCTGTAACACAAATGTCTCCGTGGCAAAGACTTTTTAGATTTTCTTTTTTACACACCATTATAATCCTAAGACCCCAATTACTGAATGTCTCTTCAGAATATGTACAACACTTATTTACCACGACTAGTGCAAGGACCAGTGTTGGGAAAGTTCACTTTCAAAACGAACTAGTTCAAGTTCAAGTTCAGAACTTCTAAAATGAACCAGTTCATTTCATAGTTCATAATTCCATATTTTAAACTAAAGTTCATGGTTCCCCAAAAACGTAGTTCTTTTTCGTTCTTTTTTTAACCATAATTTTTTTATACTTTTGGCTATTAAAAAAAGAATATATATATATATATATATATATATATATATATATATATATAAATGTTTAGACGTTGCTGCATGCTATTATTTGTCAAAATTATTGACACAGCCCATATAGAACACACACAGCAATAATTTCATCCAACTTAACATTGAGGTGCCCACAATATTTATGTTCCCACTGCCCAGTGCCCAGTCTTCCTGCACCCTTATTGTGAAGGGCTGAAGGCAGAAGTTTCTAAACCTCGCGCACAGCATGTTTCCGCGTTGGTTAAAATAGCTGATCTACAAGCTCACGTTGTCTCGTGGATGCGACGCGTTGTGAGCTTGCAGATCAGCTATTTTAACCATACCAACCATTTTCGGCGTTCAACACACATACGACAAAGTATAGTCAGGCTTGCGAGACGTAACGAGGAGGAGATCACTGTGCAGCTGCAGAGTGCAGACAGCACCGCATATCAACGTTCACGAGGAGCTGCGTGCAGTGCGTGCTATTGGAGCATGTGAATGAAAAGAGAGACGAGAGGACAGACGACCGCGGAGACGCGGACCACCGCATCACGGGCGCCAGAATGACCGCGTTCGACAATATCGTTCATCAAGCGAAAACAGAACGTTCAGTTCACGTTCGCCCAAAATATGAACGTGTTCATGAACGATCGTTCTTTGAACGTGTTCGGGTACAACACTGGCAAGGACCCCCTTCCATTCGTACCCTCTCAGAGTTAGACCTAAGAGTTATAAAGGGGAGTCAGAACGCTCTTGCTGGGTGAGCCCTAACGTCCATTTTCGGCTCAAAACATGTACACATCAATATATAAGGTGCTCACCGCATTGTCAAAACGGTTTTCTAGCGACGCGCCAACTCGCCGGCATGTTAGTCCATATGTTTCCAATAAATTAACGTTTACTCAAACTGTCTTGGAATCTCATCGCTTTCCTTACAGGGTGAAAATGGCCGAACATAATCACGTGACGGTGATCCCCTTCGCTATTCGCTCATACTAGGACATGGTGTTTTGTAGGCGGAAACATTCCGACACGGAAACGCAAGACACCGAGTAGTTTGAGTAAACATTAATTTATTGGAAACATATCGACTAACACATGCCGACAAGTGGGCGCGTCGGTTGAAAACTGTTTTGACAATGCGGTGAGCACCTTATATATTGATTTGTACATGTTTTGAGCCGAAAATGGACGGAAGGGCTCACCCAGCAAGAGCGTTCTGACTCCCCTTTATAACTCTTGGAGAGAGAAAATGTCCCGAAATTAAAGCAATCTACAACAGTTATGATTTATGGCTAAGTTTCTGGTAATATTATTGTCAGCTCATTTTGTATGTCCGTGGCAAAAACGGACTTTTGACAAAAATGTCCACCACAAGCCAGCATGGCGATGACCCCTATGCTTATCATTATTATTATTTCCCTCTATACCAAATTTTGCCGATCTACAAGCTTGTAGATTGGTTACTTTTGCTGACTGTTGCCCCAGAGTAGCTAGGGGAACGCTATGGGTTCCAGTGGTTAAACGGACTGGTGAGACTTGCACAGTAGCTGTGTGCGTCTGTGTTTTGATGTGGAGCCCGCTGTCTTGTTGGACAGGGCGCTCTGTAATCTAGTCATCACCACCTACGGCGCAGCGCGGCGTCGCCTGTACTTATCACACCGCACGTGTTAATGCCAACGTCTCACCGGGATTATTAATAGACGCTTCTCATTGGAAAACTGCAAAACGCCAAGTTTAGGCGCACATTCCTTCCCGGCACGGTTCACTGCTTCTGGCGTAAACTTCACTTTTTCTTTATTTTTACTTACGTATCTTTTCTATTTCTAGGTTTTTATGGACAAAAATGCATACAGTATATGACCATATATTTGTACTGTACATCTGTGAAAAGGATACGCCTGTTTCCTTCGTGGTGTGCATGTGAACATTGTGTATAACAGAGTGTGTTATAATGCTGTACATGTATTTGAGGGGAGCAGAGACATACAGAAAAACTAAATGAATATTAAAACGTAAAATGATTTAAACCCACTTGAACCTTATTAACTGGTGTCAAGGCGAGACATCTTTAGCTTGTAGATCGGCTATATTTCATGTTGGCCCCGCCAGAATAGTAAGGCTAGGGTTCATGTGGTTAAAGTGTGCTTGATTACAGGTCTGTTGAATCCGACATGAAGGGAATAAAAACAACATTCACATCGTTTACAGATATAGCAGCATGTGGGGACATTAAACATATTTTGTAATGCAATAGATTTATTTTCTTTGCGGAGGACCAAATAATCCAAACCCTGGAATATCCAGTCAGTGGATTGCTTGAAGTCAGTGGATCTCAACGTGGGGTCTGCGGACCCACAAAGGTCACTGAGAGGGTTCCAGGGGGTCCTCAGTTAAATGATAGAGAGCAGGGGTCTTCAACGCTTTCAGGCCAGGGCCACATCTTAATTTTTGGAAAGGTGCTTTATAGGAGACAAAGAAGGGAATGATGTATTTGACGAGTAGAGGAAATGCAAACACACATCGGACCACAGCAAGACAATGGAACTGAGGTTCTGTTGCACATTAACAATTAATTCTGTTGTAACTTATTATCAGTCTCACCGTGCCAGCTGCCATGAACAGTTACAGTTAACTGTTACTGTTTGTACGATGGGAGCCAAAAACCTGGAACAGACCTCTCTTTCTGTCTCTCTGCAGGGTTCTATGATTAACTAAAACGAATGAAACTAGAAAGATGCAATTCTGCTATTCACCCAGACGAGTCCCGATGAAGCCGGTCGATTTGACATATGGCCCAAGTGCATGCCACCAAAACTGTTTGGAGGAGTATCGCAGCGAAAAATAAAGTTTTAAAATCCGGAAAGATGGAAACAAGTACTATAGCCTTGTTGTTAAGGCAACCACACTGATAACGAAAACTATAACTGACTGTAGTTGCGTTTCCATAAAGCTTATTCGAATTAGGAACGAATTATCATTACGTCTAAAAAATAAAATGCACATTTTGCCTGTTTCCATTCACTGATAAAATGCGATTCTTGGAAGATAGTTCATGAAAGCAGTCGGACAAGCGCTATTTTTCCAGTCAAGTGAGACACATTATTGAACATGCACTCTAACCCAGGGCTCTTCAGCCTATAGATTTCATATATAAGATAAGAGAGAGAGAGAAGACGCTCCACTCCACAACCCACAACAAACAGCATTGAGCACGATAACAGCTGATATACAGTACAAGCTCATCACAGCTCGTTGCGGATGCGATGTGAGCATGGAGGTCATCTGTTCTCGGCCGTTCTGTGCACGCGACGCCGTCGCGGAACGGAGAATAATAATGACGAATGGTTTTACTTTTGAGCACTTCGAACGTGTTGGTAACTTGGTGCAACCAAGAGGCGGCCTACCCCCACCAGCCCTTCCCGCGAGTTCAATGCATTTTAATTCAAAACATAATTTGCTTTAGTGTTTCCCTTCACTAATGCGCATTACGTTCTCTTCGATAAAGCCTCAAAATCCACCTCCTCCAAGCGCATAAATGTTTTTGTGAGTGAATACAAATATAAAGGAATGTATAAAATGTTGGTTTTAAAAGAACAGCAAACTATGAACCTATTTCCCTCCACATTACAGTATAAGCAGGAATTGCAGAGAGAGAGAGAGAGAGAGAGAGAGAGAGAGAGAGAGATCAATTGGAATGGAAATTGTGAAACAAAAGCATGTGATTGATTTATGCCCCCGATAAAAATAAATACAAATTTAAGCTTTTGTATCCCATCAGGCAGTGACAGTTTTAATCTTCATGTCGCTGGCTTCCATGGAAAATGACTTGGAGCCTGTTGTGTTTTCTGGCTGCTTTTGTGAACATAGTGTCTGTCTGTCTGTAAGTCTGTCTGTCTGTCTGTCTGTCTGTCTGTCTGTCTGTCTGTCTGTCTGTCTGTCTGTCTGTCTGTCCCTCTCTCACCCCACACAGTGCTGAGCCTCACCAGGATACGGCTGCATTCCATTTCCTGGTGCGATTTCCTCGGTCATACGTGACCTCTGTGCTGGGTTGGACAGTGTGTTAATAGAACATGCTTCTGTCCAGTATTGTGACACTGACCATGGCTGGTTTTGTCGGAGGAGTGAATGCTACGCACTCAAATGAGATGTTGACATTGAGTTGAGCTGGATTTCCTCGTGTTGGGAGTTAGAGGAAACTAGCTTTTGATGCCCCCCTCCCCCCCAACTTTGGTCATTATTTTTTATGGCCGGTGGCCGGTATATTTTATCCCTGGCTTCTCTGGTCAGGCTAAATTTAATACATTTTTCCTTTTGGGAATACGGATGTTATGGTCTGATGTATGTTTTCTTTTTATTTGTGTTTGAGAAATATAAAAATGTAACAATTGTTGCAATGTGACGTGTCATGAGCTTATAGGTTGGTACTTTTTTTATTTTTTTGTATGGTGAAGTATATAGGGTGCAGCAGTGTTGTGACTGAACGCGTTCAATGAACGATCGTTCCTGAACTCGTTCATATTTTGGGCAAACGTAAACTGAGCGTACTGTATTTCCTCTTGATGAACGGTTATTGTGAACGCGTTCATTCTGGTGTTGTGAACGGCGCTCATTCGGTTCGTTCGGTTCGTTTGCTCCGCGCCCGGTTCGTTCGTGCTGCAACTTGTCACATCCACCACACGTTGTGAGCTTGTAGATCAGCTATTTTCACCACACAGAAACATACAGGATGTGGGACATTTAGTAACGTTTGCCTTCACAATAAAAGCTTATAAGCTTTATGACAGGACAGAAGCAACGTGGGAAAGGATTACAGATTCTGTGGCATTTCAATGCAACATACTGTCCCACGTGTTTTGTAACCCATTTTTCACCCGGTGCCGGTTGCCAAAGTTGTGATCCTGGGTGCTGCTCTCCCTCTGCCGGCCTGGGGAGGGCCCTGACGGGGGGGAAGTTATTCCCAGGTCCCTTCCCCTCTGTCGGGTGGGGATATGGTATTTGTGAGGGTACTCCCCGAAGGCTATGGCATATTATGAAGTAAAATGTTGATCCTGCATCCTATATACGTATGTGTGCAAATAAAGATTAAAAAAAAAGCGCCTTGGATAAAAGCGCATTTGTCATACACAGGTTTACCGGTGTAAAGTTGTGTATTCTCTTTTTTCATTGTTTCATAAGTCTGCATATTTGCCCATCCATAGCCTGTCTGAAATACAGTCTCAATTACCCAAGCACAAGGTTCCCAACCCACCCTCCAGCTTTTTATACACGCACACACGCACGCACATACGCACTCTAGTGCCATGCATGTGCTCCCTATATGCACTCTATATCCCCACTTAAGTTAAAGTTAGTCAGATTACTATCAGCATATCCCAAATGTGCCTTTCAGTATAAATACAGCTCCATTTCCTCAGCCAGTCTGTTAAAGACCCCCCTATTGGGGCCCGTTCAGAGGACCACCGGCCCCTCTCTCTCCCTGGTGCATGGCACTAATTGAGCCCTGCAGAGGCCAGGCGGACACAGGTTCAGATACATGGCGGTCACGTGTGTGTGAGGCCAGTGACCGAGGGAAGTGTGATGTGGGAACCATTAGGGTCGATTCAGAGTATAATAAGGAGCCTAACTTATTTCGGTTTGGGAGGGCTCCCCGACCCGAAATTATTTAGGTTCAGGGGGAGGGGTGGGGTTTGAGGGAGTCTGAATAGGTGCAGATCTGACTGCAATGCATGGGGAGTTCATTCCACAGCATAGGAGCCAGGGGGAAGAAGAGTCTAGGACGTGTGGAGCGTTGTCCAGTGTGTTTTAAGGAAGGGAGAAGAGTCGGACGTGTGGAGCACTGTCCAGAGTGTTTTAAGGAAGGGAGAAGAGTAGGACGTGTGGAGCGTTGTCCAGAGTGTTTTAGGGAAGGGAGAATAGTCTAGGACGTGTGGAGCGTTGTCCAGGGTGTTTTAAGGAAGGGAGAAGAGTAGGACGTGTGGAGCGTTGTCCAGAGTGTTTTAGGGAAGGGAGAATAGTCTAGGACGTGTGGAGCGTTGTCCAGAGTGTTTTATGGAAGGGAGAAGAGTCTAGGACATGTGGAGCATTGTCCAGGGTGTTTTAGGGAAGGGAAAAGAGTCTAGGACATGTGGAGCGTTGTCCAGGGTGTATTAGGGAAGGGAGAAGAGTCTGGGACGTGTGGCGCATTGTCCAGGGTGTTTTAGGGAAGGTTCGGACAGCATTCCTGTGTTAACTGATCTAAATGAGCGGGAAGGGTAGGGTTGGATCATGTTATGAAGGTAAGGAGGTGCCATGCCTTTGGTTGCCTCGCAGGCCAACATCAGTGTTTCATATTCTGTACGGGAAGCAACTGGAAGCCAATGAATGAAGGGAGCGAAAAAGGAGGGGGAGAAGTGAACATTTTGGTTGGTTGAAGAACAGGCGTACTGCGACATTCCGGGTTTAAATATACGATCATTAAATAATAAAAGAACACAAATGGATAAAACCTGCACTCTGTTTTCCCTGAGTCATGCCATATACATGTACAGTACAGTGCAGTGAGTGCATGACGCAACCGGTTTTCCTTGAGTCATGACATACTGTACTGTACAGCACAGTGCAGTGAGTGCATGACGCAACAGGCTGCACTGTTCAAAGGCTACTGAGTGCCCTCTCCTGCTTTCTCAGGCTCACACAAGGGTTTATCAAGTGTATGGAAGGCACCGCTCTGGAGCACTTCGAGTGTGTGTGTGTGTGTGCATGTGCGTGTGCGTGTGCGTGTTGTGTGTGTGCGCACGTGCATGCGTGCATGTCCATGTTCGTCTGCAGCATGTGTATTCCGTGTGAGTGCACGCGCGCACACAAACACCCACACCCACGCAGGTGTATGTGTGTGTGTCATTCCGTCCTCTCAACCCAGGAACTTTGCCCCTGTGAAAGGTGTGCCAGCCAGTCAGCTGAGAGCCACGACAACAAGTGCTGAAGGTGGCGATGGCATTGGAGAGAGAGAGAGAGAGAGAGAGAGAGAGAGAGAGAGAGAGAGAGAGAGAGAGAGAGAGAGAGAGAGAGAGAGAGAGAGAGAGAGAGAGAGAGAGAGAGAGAGAGAGAGAGAGAGAGAGAGAGAGAGAGAGAGAGAGGGTGAGAGGGTGAGAGAGGGTGAGAGGGTGAGAGTGTGTGTACAGTAAATGCAGGGAAGTGGCGCCGGAGTGCGGCCGGTGTTTCTTTGAACCTTGTTCCAGATGTTTGCGCATCGCAAATACAGCAGACATAACATTACATACTGTAGCATTACAGGAACAGGCCGGGTCAGCCTGATGCCATGTACCTGTGACCAAATAGATCTGCAAGCTCACAATGACCACGTTGAGTTGCACTGATTTTGTGTTTGTGGCCTTGCAAACACAGTTACAATTACTTGAAAACTTTAGTTACTGGTTACTTTGCAGATATAACGTACATGATGACTTTAGCCCTATTTTACGGAGTGCCACACTGCGAGCATGTAGATCTGCTATTTTTGAAATCTATCTAGGGGGGGGGGCATATACATATAATTGTGGCCATATACATATAATTTTGGGGGCCTTCACGTGAAAAAGTTTGAACACCACTTAGATCTGCTATTTTTCAATAGTTAAAGCACAAAATAATGCGTAACAATGTGTTCCCTGGTGTCGGGTAGGACTCCTACTTGACAAGTAGTACTGCCTTACGCTAATAAGCCCAATATCTCCCCAGGCCATATGAAGCATCGATTCCGTTTTGGCAGAGAGAGCACTACAAGTTTGGTCCCACTTCGGAGACGCACGTTCAAATGAAACTCCTCGAGGGGAATTGGAATGCGACGCTGGGTTATTTGCGGCTCAAGAGAGACGGAAGTTGATTATGTCAGATTCCCAGCCAATATGGGAGGGGCGTCAACCCTATACTGATAAGAATAAATACACTTAGGATTTACTGCAGACCTATATGCAGGCCAGCCTGAGAAAACGCCTCAAGTAAAGCTTACAAGCGATGTTGACCTCTGGTAGAATATCTTGGGTTGTAATGGCTGCAGTAAAGGCTATGATATATTGTACGTCCAAATGCTGTGCAGTTGCCTCTGCGCTCTGAGAGTGAGGAACCTGAAATAGTCAGTTCATTCACTCCAGGGACGTGCTGGCCATTGGGAAAAGCGGGACAACTCCCGAACGATCCAGGCCGGCCATTAGGAAAAAAATTAAAATGAAATGTCGGCCTTCGGCTGTTTTCACTACTTTAAATCATTTTTTAAATGATAAATACAAAACAAACGGTTTTGTATTTATCGCGCGCAATGAGGGCGCAATGAGGACCTCTCCAACTCTTTTTCGCAGGAATCAGGGGCCCAGCATGGCCCTGATTCACTCTAATGGAGAAACAGCTCTCAAGGTCACACTTTTAGCATACCGTACATTATTAGACGCCTGTGTTTCTTTTATGGCAGACAATTTCCATATTACCATTTACAAATCTATACAGCCATTTCCACTTCAACAAAAATAGGCACGACTCATTGATTTTGTCCCCCTTGTTTAACCATTTAAACTGTGGAATCAGGGGTCTCTATACTCCATCATTTTCCCCTCTACATCAAATCTCTTCACCAAACATAGTCCACTATAGGACCACTACTTGCTCACAAGAGCTATTACATCAAAGTCAAAATACAATTCCTCCTCTTCTCTATAACTCAGCAGCAGATTTTTTTAAAGGGAATCAATAACTCATTTGATGCCTACAAGGAGGTGCCTCGACATCAAACTCTTTGATCTTGCTGAGTGCCGTCAGCGAGACTGACGAGAGTTTGATTTGATTTGATTAAACCGTAGCCTGTGGTCTGCGGCACCCGCGACTGATGCAACAACTCAAATTCCCATAATGCATCGGGAGATAATGTAACCAGGAAATCAGGTTTTGCATCCAGGCCAATGTTATGAAATTCACACAAATGGATGTATCTCGTGATCTATCTCCAGATCACATTCGTGATCTAAACAAGCCCTTCTCTACAGACTATAACAAAAGCACGGATGGCCGCGGTTGTCATTTTTCTGTTCTGGGTGAAAGAAAATTCGACCGTAACGCGTGACTGGAAGTAATCGAATCCGATTACATTTGGGCCGGTGGTGCGTTCATGGAGCCTCGGAAATAAGGTAAAAATAATGAAAAACCCTGGCTCGACGTAATAATTAATTAATCGCTGCCCTTGAGTCAAGTCAAGAGGGAATCGTCAAGGAACCGGGATACTGAAAACCTAAAGAATCCCAACCCTGGCTGTGAGCTTGCAAATCTGCTTTAGTTTCACCTATAACGGGGTTGATGGCCCGTCTGTCTGTCCGTGTGGTCCTGACAGGGCTGAGGTGCGCACTCCTGAGTAGGGATAGGACGATATGAAAATTTCATATCACGATTATTTTGACAAAAGAAATTGCGATTTACGATATTATCACGATAATCAAAATACGTTATCCTGGGGTGGAACATTTGCCAAAAAATAGCAGATCTACAAGCTCACAACGCGTCACAACGTGAGGCATTTGATAGGGGGGAAAAAAGACTGTATCAAGTACGTCTATTATATAAGTACCTTTTACCAATTATAGAGGGTTTAAGTGGTACCGGATATGCAGCTCGGCAAATAGTACATGACGGAGGACGATATCACGATAAATCAAATCTCCACGATACGATTATCGTGAGTGTTTTTTATCACGATAAACGATAATATCGCGTATCGTCCCATCCCTACTCCTGAGGTGCATGGTGACGTGACGTGGTGGTACAGCACAGCGCACACACACTGTCACCGTCACAAGAACCCTCTGACCCTCTCTTCACATGAATCACACGTCTATCTGCAGCTGTTCAGAGCCCACCTACCCCGCAAAAATCAATGTGTGTGTGTGTGTGTGTGTGTGTGGCATGTGTTTTTCTCAGCAGTGTGGCAGGGTTTTGACATACTGCGCTGTGTTCCGGTGTGTGTGTGTGTGTGTGTGTGTGTGTGTGTGTGTGTGTGTGTGTGTGTGTGTGTGTGTGTGTGTGTGTGTGTGTGTGTGTGTGTGTGTGTGTGTGTGTGTGTGTGTGTGTGTGTGTGTGTGTGTGTGTGTGTGTGTGTGCGCGCGTGCACACGCGTGCGTGTGCGTGTGTGTGTGTGTGAGTGAGTGTGGAATCATGCTGGTCGGTAGTGAAAGTGCACAATCATCCTCCGCTCTGCGTTTCCACTGACCCAAGTTCAGTAGATTAGTCTGGTGGACTGGACTCAATGGAAAAAAAAATACTCTGCCACAAACTAACCAAACACACACACACGTGTGTGTGTGTGCACGCACGCTCGAACGAAGGAACACACGCCCGTGTGTCAAGGTGTTCTCTTCAATGATTGAAAGGTGCTGTTGCACTCACTGACCTCTCACCTCGCTCACACACACGCACACACGCACGCACACACACGGCCTAATGCAGGACAGCTCGGGAGTAACAGATGTGTCTGATCTATTCTAGCAGACACTCTCCATCTCTGCCAGCTTAGTCAGTGTGTTAAAGTGGCACTGCCCGGGATTCTGTGGGCAGTGCCACTTCAACACACTGACTAGCTGGCGTTTGCACCTCCTCAGCTGGCATAGCGGTCGCCCACTCCTCCCCTCGAGCCTACTCTTTTCCCCCTCGAGTCATTTTTTTTCTTTTTCGGGGTTCCCCCTCCCTCCTTGTCCCCGTCTCTTCTTTCTTTTCCTTCTGTCTCGCCGCGGTGGTACACCACCAACCACCCTGCCTCCTCGACTTGTTGCCCATGGCACATGCAAATGTGGAAGGAGGCTATGGCATGCCATGCCATGCATGGGTCTGAGGGCTGGTTGGTTGGTTATCTCGCTTGCTGTTGCTTCATATAGCCCCGGCTCTAGTGCACCCAGCCATTGATAAGGCTAATGTCTCCCGATAGCCGCCGCCGCACGCTTTCAAGTCGTCCCCCCCCGCCCCCTCTCTCTACCCTCTACAAAACAGCCGGCTCCCTTTAATGTTGTTTCCCAAGCCAAGGACAGACAGACAGGCCGTCCCCTCGCCTCGCTGCAGGACGGAGCTGGTTAATCAGTAATCACCCCTGCGACTCGCTGAGGCCAGCACTCCCGTCTGCCTCCGCCTCATCGCCTTCCTCCTCCTCCTCCTCCTCGCCCCCCTTTTCTTTCGTCGTCTCGCCCCTCTCCTCCTCCTCCGCGGCGTGCGAGGGGCAAACGCGTCGACCCGCGCAGCCCCGCGAACCTGAGCGTCCCTATATTCTGATAGGCGAACATTCTGTGTAAATATAGGATGTTCCGTGGGGGGGAAACGGGCAAATATTCGACGGACATTTGTTGACAAGAGCGGCCGAACTTTCTGTGAAAGCAGCCGGAACCTTCGGCGAAAATAGGTTAACGGTTGTGATGAAAAACGTGAGGATTCAGTGAAAATAGGCAAACGTTTTGGCAGATTTGGGCAAACTTTCTGTGAAAATAAGCTAACGTTTGGCATAAATAGGTGAACGTTTGCGGTGAGGTTGTGGATCGGCTCTGTTTACCATTTGACCAACCACACTGTTTTATTTCTTCATCTTTGTCTGCCTCTCTTCTTCCCCCCCAAACAAATCTCTCTCCCTCTGTGTTTCCACTCTCTCTTTCTTTCTTTCTTTCTTTCTTTCTTTCTTTCTTTCTTTCTTTCTCTCTCTCTCTCCTTCCTCCCTCTACAGCCCAGTGAACAGGCTGCTGCTGCAGCAGGGTGGGTGCGGGGGGGACACATGGCGTTATATTAAAACATTAGTACCACTTTATGACTTTATTTAGCACATGCCAAAGAAAATTGATTAGGTGACAGGGATGGGACAAAAGAGGGACTCATCCCCAAGCCTCCCTGACGGGGCTTTTCCCTTTCAGAGCCAAGCTGGAGCAAAGGCCGTTCCAAAGCCTTTATTGAGGAGCGGTCTGCTTCTGGTCAAAGCCCCTGGTCCCTGTCCTGTCCTGTCCTGTCCCTGCTTTGTCCCGACCCTGTCAGTGCAGGACAGAAACCTGCTTATCGTCATTGTCGGGTGGAAACCTTGTATGTCCAAAACCGTTTGTTTTGTATTTATCATTTAAAAAATTATTTAAACTAGTGAAAACAGACAATCTACAAGCACACAACGCCTCACGCCGCGAGGCATTGTGTGCTTGTAGATCAGCTGTTTTCACTACTTTCGTGCGATGGCCTTGTATGATGAAGCAGGGCTTTACTTTGCGAAAGAACATACACATTTGAAACTTGGAGATACAGTACGAGGTTTCCACCCGACAACGACGTTATGTGACTGTATTGTCACTAACCAAGCTGTGTTTTCTCAGGCGATTTTGGTTGAGCGATCATTTGAAAAATCTTGAATCCACTTTGATGTCTGTCCCAAGGAAGGCCGGCTGGCGACTGTGATTGTATGCAGGGGTGTCACACCAAATGCTGGGCCCTGGGTGCTTTAACTATTGCGAAATAGCAGATATACAAGCTCACACGAGCTTGTAGATCTGCCATTTTTGAAAAATCTTGAAAATGTATCTTTGAATATTTCAAATCCTTCTAAAATGTTTCTGTCAGTGGTGCTCAAACGTTTTCATGTGAATGACCCCCAAAATTATATGTATTTGACCATGGATCCCCATCTCAAAATATTTAGTTCCAGGGACCCCCCAGAAGCAGAATTTGAGTTACAAATGTTCGCTTAAAAAAATACATATATCGATTTGCGCACATTTTCACGACTTTTCAAAAATTGCAGATCTACAAGCTCGCAGCTGTGAGCTTGTAGATCTGCTATTTTTCAATAGCTAAAGTATAAAATAATGAAGGCCCCTCCACCTAACTCAGTCCCACTTTTCCCCCCCTTGTGACGCCCCTGATTGATTGTATGCACCGATGAGGTACGATGAAGTAAAGCATGTATTATTTAAACCAGATATTTTATATTTAGTGTTGTTGCCCAGACTATGGACTTTCTTCCATCTTTCCAGATAAACGTTATATTGCTGCACTGCTCCTCCCAAAACATATGTAAAATCGACAGCTTCATTGGGAATCGTGTGCTTTCATTTTGCTAATAGATACGTTATATTGTTTAATAATTTATATTAATGTACTGAATACATTTTCTCCATTGACTTGAATGGGAAAATGGAAAAATATTACTTTTCCCAAATATGGATATGACATAGACCACATGAGACTGACATGGAAGCCATATTGATATTAGACTTCTTTTTTAGGTTGTTTGTATCTATGTTTGTATCTATCTGTATAGATAGCACCCACGTGGGTCTATAGCAGCACCAGCACCGCTCACTTCACATTGGTGTGATTTATTTTTTTAGTGTGTAAAAGTGGAGATATTTCAGTAAATACATGTTTTCTGCCACAACTTTACAATGGACATGAAACTAGATAGCAAGACCTGACTCCATGTCGCGGCAGTTAATTACTGGGTGAGTACACATGCAGCGCTGCAAGCTAGAATGCTGCTGAAATTACTCCCTCGGCAACAATGCATGGAGTGTTGTATGGCTGTGTTATGGAATACATGAAATGTATGGAATATCTGCCATTCTAGGGCCATTCAGTCATCTTTTGAAGGCCTTTTCTTACAAACTGGACAGGCCTTAATTATGTCTCCAACATTCCTGCAGACTGTCCTTACAGAAGCTGTGGCTACAGTTTACAATGAGGAGAGCTTTAAAGATGTCGTCGCACACAGGACATGAGAAGTTCATGTCCTCAGACGACTGGGAAGCCATTTTGTCTCTTCTGAGTGAAGCTAACAATACTGTTAAAGGCAGGAACTCAGCCAGCCAGTCCCTCCTTGTAGAACGTTCCCTGAAGTGAACTCAGGGCCGGATCTAGCCTTCAGCACTAGGTGGGACAAGAAAATAATTGGGGGGACAAACGCCCAAAAACATTCAAAATGCATAGAAAACTAAGAATTTTGGCACACTTATACCTATAACACACAATACAAACTACAGGTTTTACACCTGCATCAACCCCCATCCTTTTTTCTTCTCTTTTTTGGGGGGCCCAAAGGCCCACTAGTGTAGTCGATATGCCATATGCCCAGTCCACCCCTGCTATCTATCTATCTATCTATCTCTCTCTCTCTCTCTCTCTAATATCGTATCAGTTTATATTTATACTAGAGGTTCGCGGCCCTTCGGGCCGCTCACATCTAGAGTCCACGCCCGCTTCTTTACTAAAAAACTTTCTTTTCCCAAAAAAGTAAAAAATAAATAAAAAATAAGAAAGAAAAAAATTTTGTGGAAAAAAAAAAGTAAAAAAAAAAAAAAGAAAAAATTGGGGGGGGGGGGGGGGGGGGGGGGGAACTATTGTGCTGCAGCACGTTTCCGGTCGGACATATTACTGTACTGTACTGTACTGTACCGTACTGTACTGTACTGTACTGTACTGTACTGTACTGTACTGTACTGTACCGTACCATACCGTACTGTAGTGTACTGTACTGTACCGTACTGTACCATACTGTACTGTACTGTACTGTACTGTACTGTACTGTACTGTACTGTACTGTACCGTACTGTACTGTACTGTACCATACTGTACCGTACCGTACTGTACCGTACTGTACCGTACCGTACTGTACCGTACTGTACTGTACTGTACTGTACTGTACCATACTGTACCGTACTGTACTGTACTGTACTGTGCTGTACTGTACTGTACTGTACTGTACCATACTGTACTGTACTGTACTGTACTGTACCGTAGTGTACTGTACTGTACTGTACCGTACCATACTGTACTGTACTGCCCTACAAAGGCAGAGTGCAGTAACTACGTTTTGGGACACACCGACTTATTTGTGTCGCCCAACGGTCAAATTAGCCTTCATGATATTGGGTGATGAACAATTACCTCAAGAACAGATGTACAATCAGTGTAATATCACTTTTATATCTTTATCTCATTTGGCTGATAAGCTGTAACACTTTTAAACCCATTTTTTGGTGAAATTCGAAAACGTAGTTACTGCACTCTGCCTTTGTAGGGCAGTGTACTGTACTGTACTGTACTGTACTGTACTGTAATGTACTGTACTGTAGTTTATGGTACTACTGTAAATTGTGAGGTTGTAGATGTATATGTGTATACTGTCAAATACTGTAGGTAAAGAATTGGGGCTGAAATGGACAAATGAAATGTATGTTTTATAATATAATAATTTATATGTGCAAATTAACTATAGTAAAGTTGTCAAATAATTCTAGTGGAGTAAAAGTACACCCATACAATTTTGAGGCAAAAGTGGCTGTAGACAGTCACACAGCACTGCTTGGCAGATATAGACTCAATTGAGTTGTAAAACTGTGCATATAAATGCCTCCTCGTTGACCTGCTATCACTTTGTTAAACATGATTTGATAGTGTCACAGTGGCCACAAAATCTTAATTCTGTGAGCTCCTACAATTAACATTTGGCAACTTGAAATGTGCTAAAAGTAAACAGCATTGGCTGTAATGAGGTAGAGCATTAATTTAGGTTGTACTTACCAGAATGAAATGACTCAAATGAAACAAAGATGGAAACATACGGAGCTTTGCAAAATACGCTGTGATATCATGCGGGTGATGAGAGGAATGAGTGAGCGAGCCAGCGAGGAGACGACAGGAGGCGGCGCGGCACTGCATGAGGTGTTCGAGCAAATGTGTTACTCCATAGCAAATGTGTTACTCCATAGCAGGATCCAGGCAGAGGTGGCACATAATTTGAGGGGTAACCAAATGTTGTGTAACTGGCTGCACGTGCGGTGGAAAAGATGACACACCTCCCTCTGTTGTAATTCGATACAGGCTCCGCTCTGACTCTCTACTCTCTCTACTCTCCACCCCCCCATCCTCCCCCCATCTCTGTTGCTTGCAGCTTGCAGGCAGTTACTTAGTTGGAGTGCGTTGTGTTTACGCCCATTTGTGACGAAAATCGCGTCGCAGGTCAACTTTGGATCATTCCGTCAGGAGTGGCTGCTCTGCGTGAGGCAAATTTTGTTAAATTGAAATAAATGCGGTTCAAAGAGTGGCATGTTTAAAATGTGGACATTTTAAAATTTTCACGTTTGTTCGACGTTGTGGCTATGTTTGTGAGAGGTGTTTGTGGGAATATGTAGCTAAACATTCTGGTTTAGGTTTGCCTCCAAGTGCTCCGATATATAAATGGGATATCCATCTACCTAGTCGTAGCATAACATTTCAAATAGTTTAATATTTTAGATTTTTGCATGCCATCATGTTTAGTGGGGCAGAGAAGGCATTTAGGGGGGCATTGCCTCCCCTTGCCTATGCCTAGATCCGGCCCTGAGTGAACTTTACTTATAGAATCCTGTGTCTTGTTCCTTTTCCACTCACCTGACAGAGGAGCAGCAGGTTCAAGTCGTCTGGGTCAGCCTGTCCTCCCTCACTGGAACTCGTGTTTTTTTCTGGTCTTAAAGGTCCTGAACCCTCACACAGGTGTTTTCAGTTACTCTGGCTGATTAAACCTCTTCTTATAGCTTAGGTGTGCACACATTTCATTTTTCACACTCCTTTTAGTTTTGTTATATCTTATTAGCCTATGCAACACCATGACACGTGCGTATACATTATGTGCATGGAATGCAGTGCATCACTGTGCATGCGGTCTACTGTCCTATCGGTAGAGGCATACAGCCTCTACAAATTTTAAGATTTTAAGATTTGTTTTTGGGCTTTTTTATGCCTTTATTTGATAGGATAGTAGACTGACAGGAAATGGGGAGAGAGATGGGGAATGACATGTGGCAAAGGTAGTCCGGATCGGGAATCGACCCGGCGAAGCCAGCAGGCATCATAGCCTAGTATGTGGTATGCGCCTTAACCACTAGGCCAGCGGGCGCCCCCCCAAAACATATCTTAAATAAAAAGAAAGAAAAAAAAAACATGTCATAATAATGAGCTCTCCCCAGGCTGGCAGAGGGAGAGTAGCGCCCAGTATTACAGCTTAGAAAAATGGGTTAAAAACATTGTGGGATAAACATTTAATTTAAAAAATCACACTTGTGTGTGTGCGCGTGCGTGCGTGCGTGCGTGCGTGCGTGCGTGCGTGCGTGCGTGCGTGCGTGCGTGCGTGCGTGTGTGTGTGTATGTGTGTGTGTGAATGTGAGTGCGAGTGTGCCTGGCCTGAACAACAGCGCCCCTCCCTTAACATGTGTGGTCAGAAAAGGTATTGCAGGCTACATACATACTCAGGCTACATACAGACAGACAGACACGCACGCATAGTCGCATACCCACACACATGGCCACGTATAGGAGACGGTGTGACCACCGCTCAAAAATGAACACAGGATTTTACAGTGCAGATTAAAAAGATTGTGTCAAACTGGTGGCCCTTGACATGCAAAAGGTTGAAAAAAAAAATAAAGTACTGTATGCAAATCACACAAGTGATCCATAATTCATAGCTTCTATTTTGAAGACGTGACATTTCAGAGCAGGGCGCTACTGTTTGGAACAGTGGGGGGGCATTCACTGACGACTAGAGACCTTCTCCCTGGCCTCGCCTGGCTGCGTGCTCGCTGCCTTGCTCTTTCCCCTGCTCGGCATGCCACATTCCTGGAGAATGAATATAAATCCTGTTTCCCAATAATCTCTCAAATTCAAAACACTTGCTCTTTTTTTACAAGTTTACAATTTCCCCCCTTGATTGATAGCATCCCTCCACCCTTAAAACAAATCCAAATATCAGCAACTCCGCTGTGTCCCCCGCCCCCTTTATACGTGAACGTGAGTGCAGAGGAAGCAAGGGGTTCAGCGCGGAGGCTGAAACCCACCACACAAAGATTCAGGTCGCCTTCATATATTGTTGCTGTCGGGCAGAAACCATGTATGTCGGGCAGAAACCATGTATGCCCCACAATATGAGAAAAATAACCTGTAATACAATGGATCTGTGGCTGAACAACACAACATAAAGATGTAGTTCTTCTAGTAAGGGAAAGTTAGCCGAGTGGGAACTAAATCATTACCAATAGCTTTCTTCACAGACTGTTCATAAACTCCCTTGTGAAACTTTGTGGGAGCCAATCAAAGTTGGGGGTATCGGGATGCCTGGGATTAAAGGGGATAAAATAAAACATTGTCAATATTATTTTTAAATCATTCCTGAAAACCAAGCGGGAATGCAGTGATGCTAAAACCGAACTAATAGTTTCTTGAGGTTGTTCCGGGTGGTCCCCAACTAAATGATGGAGAGTTGGTAACCAAATGGACCATTATAGATCTGTAAGAGTGTAAAATGGACCATTGGATTCCATTTCGTTTCATTTTACGCTCTCAAGATTTAAATTATTGTTAAACATCTTCATTACTTAACACATCTGGTGCCAACCCCGAGTTTCCCGAGTTTGTATTGGTACCAACGCTGTGCCAACCCCGAGTTTCCCGAGTTTGGGCCGTTTTTGAAAAAAAATAAAAATAAAAAAATCAATTTAAAAAAAAAAATTTTTTTTTGGACCTCCAGAAATGTGTTAGGCATGATCGCGATCGCGAAATTGCATGTTTAACCCCCATACCAACCCATTCTTTCAAACATGGCAGCCATGTTTGTTTACATCTGAAGAAACATAATGGCTGATAAATCATGAATGCCTGAACGGATTTCCAAGCGGATTTTTTTGTTTGAAAGCTGTGAACAGTGGGCACACACGTGGTGCATCATCTAGGCATGGGCGTGCACTTTTTACACAATTGCGCAATTACATGGAAGTCTATGGTAACCATGGCAACGTGGGACATTGAAGAGAAAAAATCATAGCAACATAAGTGTTTTAATTTACTTAAAAGTCGACACAATCAGAGAATCTAGAATAATTGTTATTTTGATCAATGTGTGCCTGTGATCTCTCATCTTAGATAGATGAGATTAGATCTTTAAAGGTCTATTTGGTCCTGTATCAATTTAGTTAGGGGTCCCTTAGCTAGGGTCCCTTGACCCCACTTTAAAAACACCCAGTGTGAAGTTAGCGCTTAAAAATACGTCTTCGTCTTATACACATCAAATGCCCAAATCCTCAAATTGGAATTATTTAATCCAAAGTCCCTTGCCCACCAGGATAACATGAGAATGACTTAGTGTTGGTGGAGCAGACACCACCAACACTTAAGTCATTACAACGCTAAGTCAACTCTAAGTAACACAGATAACATAATGAAAACCGCCTGCCTGCTGGCGTCACTTGTTTCACCACTAAGTGTTGGTCAAGGACCTTCCGCCTGCAGAGGGTCCTTGACCAAAACATTGTGCTAACAAACTGTTTCTTAATTGAGCAAAGTGACGACAGCGTGCATGTGTATTTGATTCTATTCCGTTCAATATAAAACCACGTTTGCATCTGTTCTCAGTGATGGGGAATTGTGCTCATTCCTATGTGTATTAGTTGTTTTGATGATGGTTTGTTTATGGTCTGTTGTAAATTGTTGTAAAACTTGATTTTAAGGTCACAATTCTATCCTATTTTGGATTTTGGACACCTATATACTTTTTCTTTCTATCATTTCTTGTTATGTAAAGATGACCGTGGAAGGCTCCATTGAGTCTTCTACCGGAGAACTTCGCCGGTCAAATTATTGGCCAAAAACAAGAATCTCCATGAATTCAAGGTTTCATGGGGTGTGTATAACTATTCATTTAAAGGGGAAGACCACCCATTTTCAATATTGAACTGTGTCATTAATATACCTTAGAGGTACTACACAGGACGTCAAATAAACGCCACTGAGGTGGCCCCTGTTAATGTTTCCCAAGACATGGTACTTACATCCAACATAGCTTGAGTGGTTCAGATAACAGCAGCTTTTTAGTTTGAATTGAGTCACTTTTCAGCCGAACACACAGGAGATGAGAAGTCTGACTTGCAGAGAAGTCATTGAGCAATACTGTACTGTACATTGTGAGGAAATTCTTTTTCTGGTCCTCACAAAGGGAGGTTAGGGGGAGTCTTACAACTAGGAAAGTATTCACGTTAGGATTGGGAGTAGATATTTATTTACTACTTAGTATATACTTCGCTGTGTGCCGCATGTATCATGCTCTGAAAATACCTGATCTACAGGCCCACAATGTGTCTTAGCGTGACAAGTTTGTAGATCGTCTATTTTCAGCTTTAGGTTTAGGGTTAAAAAACTTGCAAAAACTCCTCACAAGTAGGCTGTACAGTAATACAAGTTAATACAAGTGTGTGTGTGTGTGTGTGTGTGTGTGTGTGTGTGTGTGTGTGTGTGTGTGTGTGTGTGTGTGCGCGTGCGCGTGCGTGTGTGCGTGCGTGCGTGCACACACATACGTGGGAGCATGCATGTGACTGCTCAAGCCTTTCTGCAGACGTTCAAGGACATGTGACACTTTCCCTTGTAGCTTTAGAGCTATGCAGGTTTCAGTTCCCCGTCATGTTCTGTTCCCCCGCTCAGTATAAGCAGGTCCAGATGCTGTGCCGGGTTCTGGTTCCGACACAAGAGAGCCTTGTGTTCCTTTGTGTCAGCTTAATCAAGCCATCGGTAGACAGCAACACTAGAGGTGACACTCAACGGTTCAGCCTGGCAGATGTTAGGGTCCGGTGTTCACTGTTCAGATTCAAATGCGATTTGTTGCCATGGTGATGAGTGCACTAGCCCCGTGGTTCTCAACCTGTGGGTCGGGACCCCCAAATTATTTTGGGGGGTCCCCAGATGATTAACTTAATGTGAAACATTGTTTTCTCACTCAAAAGTAAACAAACCAACGTAAAGTTTAAGTGTGTAGAGGGTATCTGAACATTTCTAAAGTGACAATTTAAGGACTTTAATACCTCTAAAATGACAAATTAAACATTGGCCAAATTGTCAAATATTAGAGGTAGAAATTGTGAAAATAGCCGATCTACATGCTCACAACACCTCAAACATGTAGATCTGTTATTTTCAAAATAGAACCGTGTTATACAAAATGTAATGCCTCACCTCTTAGTGCTCGTCAGAGTCAGTTAAAATATGATTATTTTGGGGGTCTCGTCCTGAAAAGGTTGATTGTTGCGACCGAAGGTCGCATATACTCTGAAAAACCGTGTCGCTTGAGTGTCCTTCCTTCCTTCCTTCCTTCCTTCCGTAACCTCTGTGATGTCAGTGTGATGTCAGCGAGTTGTGACATCACTTCCTGTACGGGGCGGCTACACGAAATGTGGATAACACTATATATGGAGATAGTCCAGTCCATCATGTCATATGGGACTACCGTCATAGACAGTAGCCAAAAGAGAAGGATACACTCAGAAAGACAAAAAAAGGAGGAGGAGGATAAAGATACCAAAAGGAGAGAGAAGAAAGGGTGGATGAGGTACAATGTGTCTCAGAAAGCCGACGTCAGCAAGGGGGGAAGACGACAGCCAGCCCCATGGCCTCCCCTAAGTAACAAGAAATCTTGTGAAATACAATGTTGTCATCCAATCATCAAGGACGATGATACACGAAAGAAGAAGAAGAAAAGAAAAGGAGGTGGCAACGGGGGTGGCTAGATAAAGTTATTAGGCCTGGATCCGACTTTAAGTCGACGTACAGGATTCCAGAAGTGTAGCGCTTATTCGCTCTTGTATCAAACTGGTACTCGAAACGTTCTTAGAATTTAATATATATTTTCTAAAATAAATATGGGGGCGGCTGTGAAAAAAAGAGAAGAATAAAAAAGAAAAAAAGGAGGAGGAGGATAAAGATACCAAAAGGAGAGAGAAGAAAGGGTGGATGAGGTACAATGTGCGGTATCCTCCTTGTCAAGCTCGACGTTGGTCATTTGGACCTATACATGGAGTAATGGAGCGAACCTGTTTGGCCTAAACATGGAGATGTGGTACAGAATGACTCATATATGGGCATAAAAAGTATGTCATGTGACATCACTTCCTGTACAGACAGTCAGACAGACAGCCATTGACTCCGGCCAAACAATGGCTACTGTCTATGACGGTAGTCCCATATGACATGATGGACTGGACTATCTCCATATGTGTCCCAATCTCCCCAGGAGCCAGTCATTGCAATTTTTTTCATTTTCATTTTTTCATTTCATTTGAAAGCTGGGGATCATAGCTACAAAATGATATATTGGTTGTGGAGATTGACCCAACAGTTTTGAAGATATGGCTTATAGAATGATGCCATGCTGAAATAGTACTTTTGAGATATTCAAGTTTTAAATAAATTTCTAACCTGCAATGACCTGACTCCGCCACATGGGGAGCAATCTTCAATTCAATCTTCAATTCAAAGAAGCTTTATTGGCATGAGAACACAAACGTTTACACAGTGGTGGAAAAAGTACCAACATTTTATAATAAAGTAAAGTATCAATTCTGCAATGTAGAATCACTCTGTTACAAGTAAAAGTCCAGAATAAAAAATGTACTTGAGTAAAAGTACAAAAGTATTGGTATCCAAATGTACTTAAAGTACCAAAAGTAAAAGAACAAAAAGTTTGAAAATAGCAGATCTACAAGCTCACAACGTGTCGCACCGCAATGCGTTGTGAGCTTGTAGATCGTCTATTTTCAAATAGCCTTGGTATAACATAGGGCTAAAGTGGTTTATGTATGTTTTAAACTTTAGTTATTGCTCTCTAAAAAGATAATGCCACAACAGCATCTCAAGCATTATTGGGCTAAATGTAAAGACGCTACAGTGCGCCAACCGTGAAGCAGTTTAACCAATTTGCTACATACGTCTACACAAACGGTCAGATTACAAAGATAAATTGCTTAGTGAAGGCTCACAGATGTCACCATAGGGTACGCTCCAGCAGAATGTCCCGTAATGATCGTATTATTTAATGAGGAGCATTTTAATCCGATCGGTCGTCGTTTCCTTAAAAAGGTATTAATGTATCTAAGTGCAGTACACCTCGCAACCGATGGGGTCGCATGGCTGAAAAACAACAGAAAATGGCATCTGATCGGATTAAAATGCAGTTTATTAAACAATACGAAAGATACGGGTAATTCTGCTTGAGCGTACCATACTGTGACATCTGTGAGACTTTAGTAAGCACGTTATCTTTGAAATATGAAGGTTTTTGTAGACGTACGTAGCAAATAGGATTAACTGCTCAACACGAGGTTGAAGTGAATTCATTACGTGTGCAACAGGGCTAACTGTGCTAAATGTAGCATAATCAGTGTTTGTGTAACTTGAGTCAGAAGGATTATTTGACCTGATAATAAAACACAATCTACAGGCTTAACCGCCTCGCGTTGTGAGCTTGTAGAAGAGAGCAACAATAGAGTTGGGTCACGTTTTATTTGTTTATAGCCTGCAGCTAGCGCTGCAGCTAGCGCTAGCTAACGCTAGCTAGCGTTAGCCGTTAGCCACTCATAGCCAGTCAACCAGAATAGTCTACTCTAAAGTCAACTTTCCGACGGCGAGTGAACGATTGCATTCCATCCATGTTTTCTTGGCTGTCAATTTATTGTCCAAAAAAACAAACACCCTGAACGTTAGAATTAGATAGTTTAGGACGACACTGATCTATTCAATGCTAAGCTAACTCAGTGACAAAGGAAGCTTCCGCACCGGAGCTTCACACTCACAGAAGACAAACGCATACGTCACAGACGCCTCCAGGCAGGAACGGATCATTTCACCAGCGTAGAAGAAGAAACAGCGGAAGAACGGCGGAAGAATAATAAATAATAATACACAAAATCATACATTACGTGGTTAATAATTGTTCATTTGGAACACACGTGGCATGAAATTAATGGGATAAATACTGTGGGTTGCAACGCTAAGTAATGGAGTCCCGATATTACCGCATTTGGCTACAAACGGCTAACAAAGGCTGGCTAGTTAGCATTTTAGCTAATATAAACTGGGAGGACTAACAGAATTATGTACCGATCTCTCACATTAATTAAAAAAAGTCTTATTTACATGCAGAGTTAAGCTCTGGCGTTTAAGTGAAATGTAGCCTAGATATTATGAGATGCTGTTGTGGCATTAAAAAAAAAAGAGCAAAAAAAAAAAAAAAAATCATTTTGGCTACAGGGAATAATGACAGTCCCCGAGATGACTAGCTGCTGGGGGTGCTGGGACACATATATAGTGTTCTCCACATCTCCATGTTTAGGCCCTATCGCTCACACCCTAGGTGGGGTTGGCGATAGGGCCTTTCTGTGTGGAGTTTGCATGTTCTCCCCGTGTCTCCTAGGGTTGATACCCTCACAAAAACATGAACAAACTCCCCCCAGAATGATAACAACTAGAATCGTCAGAGAAACGCTGTGGTTGGCCAGATAGTCAAGAATTGGCGCGACCTCGCCCTTTATGTCACCCTGAGGTCGCATTCCACCCTGAGGTGTCTTACTAGTAACCACTGTACTAGCCAACACCAGCTCAGGACTCCTGAATTGCTTCCCTCCACATGCAAGAGATGGATACGGGTGTCTTTGAATGGTGGCCCTGATTAATTACTGACAGTGACTGGAGCAGCCTGTGTGACTGGCAGGTCACAACACAGAACACACACAAAGTCATAACCACTGCAGCACCAGATTTACATTTTCTTTTTGGAGGCATATTGACTTGCTCATGAATCAAGTACAGGGAGCCAGGCCTAGAATGAAGTTGGGGATTATGGGGAAGGAGGAAGGGGGGCCACAGCAGCAGTGGCATATTTTACAATTATTTTGTTGTGTCTTGTGTGAGATCTTAGTTTTATTGCATATTCAAATAATAACTCTAGTTTTTGGATAGGGCATACAAAGGCTGTCACGATTATGACATTTTACATGACGATTAATTTTCTCAAATAATTGCGATTAACGATTTAATTGTGTTTTTGTCGTCAATTACATTTCTGTTTGGCTTTTAGGTTTTGAAGTTGCACAAGTAGATGACACATAACCTAAATATACAAAGAAATGACTGACATATTTGACAACTTTATACTTAAAAAAGAACTTTGATTGTGGAAATAGCCGATCTTGTAGATCTGCTATTTCCATTATTTCCACTTTTCTTTACTTTAAATAAAGTATATTCAAAGTTTTCAACATGGAAAAGATTATGACGATTATGAAAAATATTTGCGATTATGTCAAATATTTGCGATTATGTCAAATAATTGCGATTAGACGATAATTGTGACAGCCCTAGGGCATACATGGCATAATGTAAAAATATGTAAAAAAAAATAATAATAATGAGATTTGGCCTCTCCTTAGTGGTTGTGGCCCAAAGCGACCACTTATATTGCTCATGCCAGGAACCGGCCCTGCTGTCTAGCATTAGCTCTGTAGTGTTGTTAGCTCTGCTGTCCCACCGCAGCGTATCCACGTAGGTGGTGCACCTCTTTCCCCTCCTCTGCACCTTGTGTTGGCTCCCACAGTGTCAGCTTCCTCACCACTAGGCCTGTCACAATTATTACATAAATATCTAATCGCAATTATTTGACATAATCGCAATTATGTGGTCCTCCACCTCAAGTGCCATTCGTAACATTCTCGTGTACACGCCTTCCAGGGGAGGGACAGCGGCTTCTTCAAACGGCCCGGCCCGTCTCGCGTCCCCATGGAGGGGGGCCATGGCCCCTCAAGTGACGCAGGTGAAATGTTAACCTGCCGACGATACGGAGCGCCGGGAGGTAGCACCTAAACCAAACCAAACCTTAACCCTAAACCTAACCTCGGGTGAATATCTAACCCTCCACGGTGCTGGGTGCCACGTGGCCGCAAGAAGATCTCGGCTCCCTAGGAAGGACTACTAGGACGACGGTAGCCCTTTTTTCTTTACTGGAACTATATCTGCACTGACTCTGACCTCTAAGGACCTTCCAGGGAGGGTGCTCTTGTGCGTCTTGCTGCATCACCCTTTCTTGTTTAGTTTTTTCTTTTGCTAGTTGTTTTTATCGCTCTGACCTTTGTGTTAGTAGTTTTTTTTAGTATTTCTGCTTGTGTTTGA
>NC_137820.1:35961117-35981117 GCF_963921795.1 Nannobrachium achirus | reverse complement strand
GTATATCATATATAGGCTATAGGCCTAATATAATATAGGCCGATGTGTGGGTCTCTCGCGTGCACGCTCTCTCTCTTGCTCTCTGTGCCAAATCATGTCCAAATGGAGACGATTTACACGCTGCGCGGTCCGCGCGGAGCGCAGAGAGGGAGCCAGCGGAGGGCAAGACGAGAGAGAGAGAGAGAGAGAGAGAGAGAGAGAGAGAGAGAGAGAGAGAGAGAGAGAGAGAGAGAGAGAGAGAGAGAGAGAGAGAGAGAGAGAGAGAGAGAGAGAGAGAGAGACGTTGACGTTGTCCTCTTCGTAGATATTCATATCTTAGTAGGCCTATTTAGGCCTACTGTCTGGTTTATTGCTGGTAGATTTTGCGTGTCCCTCCCGCCGCCGCATGGTTTTATTTTTTGATCGCCCGTTTACGACCGTCGACCGCAGATAAATATTTGCGGGGGTCCTGCGGTTATTGTGAGTTGAACTTGAAGAATTATTAAACACAGGGAGATGGAGGAGGCATTATTATGCAGCTTGGATACATACAAACATGTCCTGTGGACAGACGTGGACTCAGCGATTCCTTGTTTCGGATGACAAAGTGCAGTGTGAGCGCAAGCGTCTCAATTAAATATGCAAGAATGTGGCAACTTCACCCCTCCCATTCGCACGATTAAACCGAATTATATTATGAGAATGTGGCCTTACATAACGCGAGGTTGATATTTTTATTTACGCGCTCTAAAATTCACTCCGATATTTGGCCCGAAAAAAAGGTCTACTCCAGAGCCTTGTATAGAGAGTCCTGCCAAAGCGGGGTCAGAAATAACGCCGTTCACGGGGTTCATGTACGGCGGAAATGTCACTTTTCCCCCATAGATACCAATGCATTCCATAAACTTCCAGTTCAGCGCTTTGTCTCTATTATGGCCAATAGATGTGTATGTAGAAGACCTGGCCCCATGAAGTGAACAGAGATGGCACGACTCTCCAATGGGGGTATCTCTAATAGGGATGGGACGATATGAACATTTCATATCACGATTATTGTAACCAAAGAAATTGCGATTTACGATATTATCGCAATAATCAAAATATCCCCAACATCCATTATCCTGAGGCGGAACATTTGCCAAAAAAACAGCAGATCTACAAGCTCACAAGCTTGTAGATAGGCTATTTTTTGGCAAACAGATTTGGTAGAGAGTGAGAAAAAAAGACTGTATCAAGTACGTACATTATAAGTACGTTTTACCAATAGAGGGTTTAAGTGGTACCGGATATGCAGCTTGGCAAATAAAAGTTGAATTGAGTTGCATGACGGAGGATCATTTCACGATATATTAAATCTCCACGATAATATTGCGTATCGTCCCATCCCTATAATCTCTTAAAGGGAACGGTTTTGGACATACAAGCTCTCCACCCGACAGTGACCTACTGTAGCTACAGTACATTCTACGAAGGGGAAACACTTGAACCCTTTCCCCTCTCTCATTGAAGTGCCTGTTTGAAGCACTGATAAGAAGCCGCTACGTTTGTCAGCTGCGTGGAGTGTTCATCATACCGCCACTGCAAACACTGCCAGCGGAAATAACACCTCTACCCCCCCAAGCTGATAAGATTAGACCACGGGCTTGTATCAACGCCGCCACCGCCCCAACGGCCAGCCAGCTCCAGCCCAGAGGTGCTCAGGATTAGGGATGGGACGATATGAAAATGTCATATGTCATATCAATGTAAGATTTATTTTATTGTGACAAAAGAAATCGCGATTTACGATATTATCGCGATCCATCAAAATCCATTATCCTGTGACGGAACATTTGCCAAAAAATAGCAGATCTACAAGCTCGTAGATCGGCAATTTTTTTGGCAAAGACATTTGATAGAGACTGAAAAAAGAATGTGTCAAATATGTATATTATGAGTACCTTTTACCAATTATGGAGGGTTTAAGTTATACCGGATATGCAAGCTCGGCAAATAAAAGGTGAATTGATCCCTTTGCATGACGGAGGACGATATCACGATACATTAAATATCCACGATAGGATTATCGTGAGTGTTTTTTATCACGATAAACGATAATATCGCTTATCGTCCCATCCCTACTCAGGATTGTGCAGTGTTAAAAGGATGTGTGTTCCCAGTTACCTGTAGGACTGTGTGTTCTGCTGTACAGCCATGGGGACCCTATGCTATGGGGGCGGCATAGCTCAGGGTTAGAGAAACCGTTATTAGAGCACGAAGGGTTCCCAGTTCGAATCCGGGCTCCCCCTGAGTTAATGTCGAAGGGTCCTTGGGCAAGACTCTGAACCCCTAATTGCTCCCGGGGAGTAGGTTGGTGCCTTGCATGGTTTCCTCCGCCACCGGTGTATGAATGTGTGCGTGAATGGGTGAATGTAATGCACAATCTCTGTAAAGCGCTTTGGATAAAAGTGCTATATAAATGTACCATTTACCATTTTACAGTCCAATCCAACTGTATTAATACAGCAGTTGGTTCACAAACGCTTTCATCTCAAGGCCCCCACCAACCCCAGTAATAATGGTGGTATAAGAGCAGCAACACTAGTATATCGTGGTTGTCGGGTGGAAACCTTGTATCTCCAAATGTGTACGTTCTTTCGCAAAGCAAAGCCCTGCTTCATCATACAAAGCCGTCGCACAAAATTTGTGAAAACAGCAGATCTACAAGCACATCGCGAGGCGTTGTGTGCTTGTAGATCGGCTGTTTTCACTAGTTTAAATCATTTTTAAAATGATAAATGCAAAACAGTTTTGGACAGATTTTCACCCGACAACGACGACATCTGAACTGTCGCTGGAGTAGCGGGAACGCCACCACCGCCCCTGCAGTGCTGTGGCCCTCGGCTTGGTACCCTAGACATAATTCGTCCCTTGGGGAAAACTAATTGGGGAACCCTGCACTAGACCATTGCGTCTTCGACAGAGGTTCCGTGACCCCTACGCGGTCCTCAGCAGTGTTGTTTTTGTTGACGACACGATAACGAAAATGATTTTGTTGATGCCCCTTTTTTTCATGACTAAGACGTGACGTTGACAAGCTAAACATAGCACTTTCATGACTAAAATATGACGAGACGTAATGTCTGTATTCGTTGACGTGACGAGACGGAAATCTGGTCTATCGGACGTTAGAAATGTATGAAAAGCTGCAAACATCAGCAAAAAGCTGCAAACATTCACATCACACCGGTGTGATGTCATCTCGGTGTACTTGACAATACAAACCCCCAAATCAATCCTCCAGTTCTAGGCAACCACACAACTCCTCTGGTATATTAATGACACAGTTCAATATTGAAAATGGGTGGTCTTCCCCTTTAAAGTGTTAAATCGTTTTAAAACACATAGTTTTAAATAATCGCTCATTCTCGAACATTTGGAATTATCAAATGATTTGCCGTCATATGGCCCTGAAATCCATGTTCTTGTGTTATTAATGTGTGTTTACCTGTCCTCATGTGGACCTGTCCTCTGATCAGCATGTGTCCTCTGATCACTCGTGTGCTGCACCCTGCCACCTCACTGAACCCTCACAGAAACACACCCAATGCATTGAACGCTGTTTCAGAGAATGGTTTCACTGTGGTTAACAGATTCACACCTGGAACGCATGCGCACGCACGCACACCATGCCTCCCTATTATAATGAACACACACACACACACACACACACACACACACACACACACACACACACACCTGCACCCTTCAATTCACATTTGTGCAAATGGATTACTAGTAAGACGCCTCAGGGCGACATGCGACCTCACCCTAAAGGGCGAGGTCGCACCAATTCTTGGCCAGGCGGCCAGTGATGTATATCGGACCAGTTACCCATATATGGAGACCCCTGGTACCCATATATGGAGAACCATGTACTGTATATGGTACATCCCTTGTATGCCCATACATGGAGATCACTGTTTGAACCAGCCACATAGATATGGCACTCCCATATGAAGTTAGATATGGGCTTAATATTGATGACATCAGGGATCTCCATGTATGGGCATAAAAGGGGTTCTGTTAGAGTGGTTCCCATGACATCACAACATTAATCCCTTTTATGCCCAGCCACACAGATATGGGCCATGTCTTGGCGATCTGGCCAGTGATGTATATCAGGGATCTTCGTATGTGGGCATAAAAGGGATTCTGGGAAATACCCATATATGGACTTTTACATAGGTGATGTCACCTGTGCTATCACCTGTAATGTCACAGTGATGTGTGAAGGGAACCACAGTGTCAGGCGTGACCTTCAGAGATACACGGATACGTGTACAAGTTGTGCCGGATGTGTCATCACAGTGACATCAGAGCATGATGTCAGAGCAGCAAACCCATATACCGTAAAAATGTGTACACACACACACAGAGACAAGCTGTGACATTTCTCATGGTAAACTGCGACCTTCGGTCCCAATCAGTTGCATGCAGTTTATTTTTATTTTGTTTAGTTTTTTATTATACATTACTCTTATAAGGTCTTTGATCTTGGTAGTGGTGCGTGCGTGCGTGGTCGGGTTGAGAGATGACATTATGAATCAATCAGCCCCATAGCTAACTGTTGTGTTACAACAGATAATACACTAACTAAGATGACAACATACATGAATAAACTCGGACTCATTAGTAAGCCATTCATGAACAATAAAGATTCAACAGTTTCCCATACTTTTCATCGAGTTAAATATTTATCAAACCCACAGACCCCCTTAACCACTTTCACTTTCAAGATGATGAAAATAACAAGCTCACAACGCATTGCGGCGTGACGTGAGCTCACAGATCGGCTATCTTCGCTAGTTTTGCGTCAAAGTAGGGCATTCATTTCTGGAAGAAAAAAGTAGAATTATGGAGATTCAGTTAGTGTACATGACTCATAGAGGGCGCTATGCAGGCTGCGTTTTGAACACACAGGGGAGAGCAAGACTAGTTAACACACTGACCAAAAGCACTGTTGGTTTGTGCCTCACACGCACACACACATGCACGCACGCAGACAGACAGACAGAGAGACAGAGTCAGAGACATAAAGAGAGACGGCAGACAGATATAGTCTCAGAGAGAGAGAGACACACACGCGCACGCACGCACGCACAAACACACACACACACACACACACACACACACACACACACACACACACACACACACACACACACACACACACACAGCAGGCGAGTTAAAGTGACAGAAGGTTTTAACCATCTATTCTAGAGGTTTCCAGATTAATGTAGTGAAACCCTTAACCCTATATGCCCCCCCCCCCCCCACACACACACACACACGCAAACACGCACGCACACACACACACACACACACACACACACACACACACACACACACTAGCTGCATGACATGACATTGTGCAGATGTGCAGAGTCAGATCTCTCTCTCGCTCAGCTGTTTCAAACTGCAGTAGCTCTGCTGCTGCTTGCCACACCTCACCTTGCTTTCACATCCGTACACACACACACACACACACACACACACACACACACACACACACACACACACACACACACACGCATCCTGTTTGCTGTCGATCGCACAACGCTCATGGGCAAAGTTCATGTCGGGGCGCCTCATCAGAATCATTGTCCCATCACAGGTTTACAGATGTAATATCGTCACCTTATTAAACTAATGGCCTGGTCCTTTTTTTTAGGAAAGTCTCATGCCTCATGCCATTGGCCACCTGGTAAAATCTCCTATCTCCCAATTAGCCCTATTCACGGCCTGCCCACTCAGCAAATTTCTCAGCAACTTCCTGGTGCTGACGTCAGTTTTGAAGGGGAAACTAAAATGCTTTGTGCCTTTTACTATCTTGTGTTCTTGATCATGCTAGCTGTATTTTATACTTTATTCGGAAATTGCATTAAATTTGCAATTTCTGTGTTAACTCTATGGGCTTTTAGCAGGGTTTTACCCTTCAAAACGTGACTTCAGCACCAGGAAGTTGCTGAGCGTGCGGGCCGTGAATAGGGCTAATTGAAAAGGATCATGCCCTCCCCGCCCCTTTTATGGAGATAGTCCATTATACTAGTGTGACTTGCCAAAATCGGCATTTTCTTTTGCCTAAGTCAAGGTTTAATCCTATGTTATCCTCTTATGTTACATAACTGACCGATAAAGTGAAAAGAAAAGTGTTATTTTTACATTAATTGTCATAATTAATTATTAACATTTTGGGTGAAATGATTACGAAATATCATATAGTTTAGTTTTGGATCTTTTTTTATTATTTTTTATTTTTCCTGAAAACCTTTGAAAAGATATGCCAAACCAAGTTGAATAAGGTGACTATGTTTTCGTGTAAACAACATTCCGGATTTATGCGCCAGATGTGGTGAAGATAGGGGTACATTGTTCCACTGTCTATGGTCATGTCCAAGATTGGTGGAGTTTTGGAGGGAGGTCGGGTCAGGCAAGAAAGTGAGGGAGGGGGACAGTGTGCAGGTTGGACGTGGTTAACACTTTGGTAGGTCCACATAGCAGTAGGCATGTACAGCAGGTATGGGGGGTCATAGAAAAACGAAGGATGTCCGCACACTGTGTAACAGCTCGCAGGAACAACTTTTATCGAGATCCTTTAGTCCTCAATAAAAGTTGTTGCACCGTGTGCACTGTGCAGACCAGGCACGTGCACACATAGACATCAAAGGGGGCTTGGGCCCCTGCCCTTTTATCCGTCTGTAAGAAGTGTACTCTCCAGACCATGAATGCAGTTTTTACTGTGGTGAAAGAAATGCAAATGCCCCCTTTCCATGCCATACCTGAAGGCAGCATTCAAGAGAATTGCCTTGTCCAAACTCTCCTATAAACTTGAATGCAGCATCTTATGTTGAAACAATTGTCCTCTCCGTTGATTATGCTTAGTTCAGTGTGGTATCACGCACCGAACATAGCCGACCTCCAAGCGACCTATTTTTGATTTTTCCTCCAAAAGGCCCTTTTAGAAATGTCAGCCCCTGCCTCTCTAACATTCTCTGCACATCCCTGGTGCAGACTTCCTTTTCTTCTCTCAAGTGTACGTATTGTTGCCCGGCAAGCACCTGTCATTTTTATTTTGGATGTGCGTGTTCCCCTTTGGACTCTTATGTACATGAGGTTATACATTATCATCACATTGTCAGGCTCGTACAGAATGGTCGTCCAGATAGGGTGATATGTACTGTACTTCCACAGGTACAATATTCATGCAGTGAACAAATGTTTATAGATATTTGTCCTTTACAAGCTAACGGAGTAATTGCATTAACCTGGAAAAGGTCGGACAAACCAAGCAGGGGTATCCCACCAAATTCTGGGCCCTCGCTACAACGATTCACGATTGTGCTTTAACTATTGAAAAATAGCAGATATACAAGCTCACAGCGAGCTTGTAGATTTGCTATTTTTGAAAAATTGTGAAGTATGAAAATCTTTTCTTTCGGTCAGGACCGGTTTTTAACAATCCTGCGCCACAGCGTTTGTGTGACGGCCGGTAGAAAAGGCTGCTTTTGAACGTGAAAGTGATTTAAAACCAGGATTTTAGGAGAAAAAAAGCATGTTTGTGCAGCAGCTTTGCATGCATGTCCATTAACGAGACAGGACTTCCCGGTCATATGATCTCGCGCTGCATTTTGGGAAATGGAGTTTGTTTCGTCACCGCGGTATACAGTACAGTAGCTACAGTACAGTAGGGCCTATAGTTTACTTAACTCACTGTATGACGCGTTGAACGTGTCAGAGGGCACACAGATACATCAAAGAGATTGACGCGTTGACACCACGTTAATGAATTCCTTACTTTTCTTTTATCTCGCCGCGAAGAACCCATTGATTGAGGTTGAAGAACTGTGAAATTTAGTCTTAGTTTTTTTTACAGAAAACAGTTATACAGTTAACAGTACAGTATGTTCCATAGAAATTGACTACCAAAGAAGGGATGTACCTGAGGAAAGTTATACACATCGTGTTTACCTTGGGGTCCTTGTTCATCATATTTTGTTTGTGTTTATTTATTTACATTAATTGTCGTAATTAGTTATTAATATTTTGGGTGAAATGATTACGAAATCTCATATAGTTTTGTTTTGGATCATTGTTTCTTTTTTTTTCTGAAAACCTCTGAAAAGATATGCCAAACCAAGTTGAATAAGGTGATGTTTTCGTGTAAACAACATTCCGGATTTATGCGCCAGATGTGGTGAAGATAGGGGTACATTGTTCCACTGTCTATGGTCATGTCCAAGATTGGTGGAGTTTTGGAGGGAGGTTGAGTCGGGTCAGGCAAGAAAGTGAAAAAGAAGAGGGGGGGAGAACAAGGATATACAGTATACACATTATAAACCAGTAGATAGTGTGTGTATGCAGGTTGGACGTGGTTAACACTTTGGTAGGTCCACATAGCAGTAGGCATGTACATGAGGTTAGACAAAAGGTAGGTCCACATAGCAGCAGTTATGAGGTCATAGAGAAACGAAGGATGTCCGCACACTGTGTAACAGCTCCCAGGAACTGCTTTTATCGAGATCCTTTAGTCCTCAATAAAAGTTGTTGCACCGTGTGCAGGCATCCTTTTCTTCTCTAAAGTGTACGTATTGTTGCACCTGTAATTTTTATTTTGGATGTGAGAGTTTCCCTTTGGACTCTTATGTGCATGAGGTTATACATTATCATCACATTGTCAGGCTCGTAATGAATGGTCGTCCTCCAGATAGGGTGATATATACTGTACTTCCACAGGTAAAATATTCATGCTACGTGAAACTTAATAAGTTTAATAACAATATTCCGGGATTTATGCACCAGATGTGGTGAAGATATTGGTACATTGTTCCACTGTCTATGGTCATGTCCAATATTGGTGGAGTTTTGGAGGGAGGTCGGGTCGGGCAAGAAATACTGAGGATTTTATCAATTCATATTGTACCGGAACCAAAATTCTTTCTGCTTGATCTTTATCTAGATGGACACAGAATCAAGCGCAGTGAACAAATGTTTATAGATATTTGTCCTTTACAAGCTAAAAGAGTAATTGCATTAACCTGGAAAAGGCCGGACAAACCAAGCAGGGGTGTCCCACCAAATTCTGGGCCCTGGGTACAACGATTCACTCACATTTTGTGCTTTAACTATTGAAAAATCACACCTGTGTGAACTGAGCGGTGGTCGTGGAGGCTGCGCAACAGCAAAACAAATATATATATACCTGTATATATATATAATAAAAAATATTAAAACAATATTAAACAAAATATTAATAATAAAATGCATGTCACTCAGGCCGCCACTGGTATCCATCCATCATCCATCTGTGTGTGTGTGTGTGTGTGTGTGTGTGTGTGTGTGTGTGTGTGTGTGTGTGTGTGTGTGTGTGTGTGTGTGTGTGTGTGTGTGTGTGTGTGTGTGTGTGTGTGTGTGTGTGTGTGTGTGTGTGTGTCTGGTCTGGCCTGAACAACAGCGCCCCTCCCTTAACATGTGTGGTCAAAAAAGGTACTAGGCTACATACAGACAGACAGACAGACACGGACGCAGACAGACAGACATACCCACACACACGGCCACGTATAGGAGCGTTGTGACCACCGCTCAAAAATAGCTGATCTACAAGCTCACAGCGCGGCACCGAGTGCCACGCTGCGAGCTTGTAGATCTGCTATTTTAGAAAAATTGTGGAGTCTGAATATTTCAAATCCTTCTTTTTTTTAACTTGGGACCCCCAAGTAAAAAAATATGATTATTTTGGGGGTCGCAGCCTGAAAAGTTTGAATAGCACTGGTTTACGTGACCACTTAGCGAGACATATGAAGACTTAAAAAGACTCGGGTGACCTCCCTGTCGATGGCTAGTTAATGTGTGGGTTTCTGCATCAACACGTCCCTGGATGTGGAAATAACCTATTGGCTTCTGTTAATCAGTGATGCCGTCTCTCCCCTTTCATGTTACAGTGCAAGACTCAAAGAATCTGTTTTGTCTTTTTTTTTTCTTCTTTCCATCATTCCAAACATGGCAATTATCAACCAATCACATGAGAATCATGGCCCACGAGTCGTCATGTGCTCGTATTTTATTATATATTTTCTTTGCCCAGCAACAGTTAAAGTTTAGTCAGAGATCCCTTCTGGGAGCGGAAAAAAGGACCGAGAGAGAAGTCTTCACAAGGCCCTCGCTCACACAAGAGTCAGAGTCTCTCTCTCTCTCTCTCTCTCTCTCTCTCTCTCTCTCTCTCTCTCTCTCTCGTCGTTTCTTCTCAGGCTAAATGAGGAGAAATCAGGCAAAAACATCTCCGCATCCAAAATAGAACACGGAGAGGCAGGAGGAATGTTCTGGAGGCACGTGGGTGGAGGTGACGCCGCGTCGAAATTAACTCTAATCAGCGAATCATTCGGAGAATGCGTCTTTCTGGCCAATGAGTTAGTTAATCCCCTGTTGCAATAACACGGAGAGGGGAGAAAAAACACCTCAGTGAGTTCTCAAGCCCCCAAATTAATGTGTATTTTCCACGGACCCCCATCTGTAAAGATTCAGCGCCAGTGACCCAATATGATATATTTTTTTTCTATTATATTAAAAATATATTATTCAATAGCAATCTATAAGCTGCGACATGCTGTGAGCTTGTAGATTGGCTATTTTCAAAAATGTCCCCGACCCCACTTAAAGCAGTGGTTCACAACCTTTTCAGGCCGTGACCCCCTAAATAATCATATTTTAAATGGGGAACCCCCACCCTGACGAGCACTAAGAGTTGAGGCATTACATTTTGTATATCAAGGTTCTTCACAACGCTGCGCGTTGTGAGGCATTGTGAGCATGTAGATCGGCTATTTTCACAACTTCTGCCTCTAATATTTGACAATTTGACCAATGTTTAATTTGTCAATTTAGAGGTATTAAAATGTCCTGAGATTGTCCACAGAAATGTGCATAAACCCTCTATACTCTTAAACCTTATGCTGGTTTGTTTACTGTTGAGTGAGAAAGCAATGTTGCACATTAAGTTAATCATCTGGGGACCCCCCAGAATAATTTGGGGACCCACAGATTGAGAACCACTGACTTAAAGGACCACTGTGGTTCGATATTATCAGCAACGATATTATACTGGCGTGAACTCGTTGGCGTTGACAAGAAAAGAAACTCCCCTTTATTAAAACGGAACAGAGCCTTCCGCCCGTCAGCTGACTGTGGCCATGTTGGTTTTCCTTTTCTCGGAACTTCCTCTTCCTTTCCCCTGTGAATGAGAGGAATCTGAAAGTAGAAGCTATGACCAAACCTCAAGGCCCATTCATCACGTCTGACAGCCTCAGCCTCCCTGCAGTGCAGGGGCCAGTAATATTCTCCACCCGTGTGAAAATACAACCATATTTGGGGGCGGCATGTCTTTTCCTTTTTTGAAGGTTCTGCTTTTGGCCCCCCAAATAAAACGTATGGGCATAAAGGCATGACAGCAACTGGAGCTGCAAAGTAAGTCAATGAGGAGCATATTATTTTTATATGATACATTTCTAGTCAATAGAGACATAATGTTTGATTTCTTGCCAGGCGTGGAGTGTCAGGGTAGGCTGGGTAGGTGTCCACTTACAGGCCCGGGACTCCATGGGTCCCGGCCGTTAGATCACACATGGACCTTTATTTTATTAGGACTCCACCTCTAGGCAAACTACTAGAGCCTACCTAGGCTATGACATGCATCATGCATTCTCTCTGATGATGCTTGCAGCGCCCAACTCCTTGTGTGTGTGTGTGGTACTGTGTGTGTGCTGCTCACGCTAATGCTGCAGGCACGGAGACATAACTCTAAGCACAGAGAAAGTTCCACGCTGAGGTAAACGTGTTGTGCTGAAGGGAGCTTGATGCTTGTCGGCGTGCTGAATGGAGCTTGATGCTTGTCATTCCCTTGCATTGGAAGTTTATTTTGTGGTGGTTGTGTGCAGCGCACTGTGTAAGCCTCGTCCGTCCAACTCACACATAACCAAGTAAATCCTGGCTTATACTTCGTCGTCATGGCGTGTTCCATGCCAAAAGTGGCTGATCTACAAGCTCACAACGCCTCGCATCCATGACACGTTGTGAGCTTGCAGATCAGCTATTTTCCAGTCAGGGAAACTAACAGGATGAGTTTGCAGCCAGCGAGTCCAGACAGCCTCTGGAGTATGGTGGTGTTACCAAGCAGGTAAACAACACCACACTACACCAGTGGCTGAGAACTGCTGCTACTGTATAGAGTAGTGGTTCTGAACCTGTGTTTCGATATTAATTTGCAATGATCTACTATATCGTTTGCAAAAGCAAAATATCGTACCGCTTTGGCTTTGTATGGTATCCTATCGTTTTAAAATGCGGTAATCGGTATCGAATCCTTTTGCAATTGATTGTATGGAAACTAAGTATTTGTGCCTTGTATTTGGCAATTTTAAGGGGGAAAATGAAAAAGAGGGGTTGAATTACCTTTCCATTCCATATAGCTACTTTTGGTCTATTGATAAATATGTGTAATCTCTGTGTTTATGTCAAGGTGCGGGTTTGTCCATATGTGTTGAAATATAATGTCCATGCATTTGCTAGATAATCACAGCGTTTACTTCCATAATAGTTTTTTTTTACACGTTTTACACAGATTTCATTTCTTTGCTAAATAGTTACTATATTGATTTTAAATCATTGAATCGAATCGTATCGTATCACCATGAATGAACCAATATCGTTCATGTATCGTATCGTCAACCATGTATCGTGATGCGTATCGTATCGTTGTTAAAATGTATCGTTACACCCCTACTGCTCACTGTTCCTAGTATTGATAGGATGGGTAAAAACACCCAAAGGGGTGGAGTCCAAATGATTATTATCATTGTCCATGCATTTTGTGTGTTTGTTGCATTGGAGGTGTATTTTTTTTGGGGGGGGGGGGGGGGGGGGTAATCCCCAGTAGAGAACAGGTGTCTGTGTTGTTTCACGCTCTGCGATGCCCTCTGAACCTATTTGCATAGACAGATGTCACGCTCTTACTATACTGTGCATGGCTCTAATTTGTCTCTCATTCACACACATGCTTTATACCGCCACCAAAACCCCCCGATCTTATACCACCAAGCATGTGCACACATAGACATCAAAGGGGGCTTGAGCCCCTGCTCCATCTGTAAAAAGTGCCCTCTCCAGACCATGAATGGAGTTTTTGAGCGGTGGTCACAACGCTCCTATACGTGGCCGTGTGTGTGGGTCTGTCTGTCTGTCTGTCTCCGTGTCTGTCTGTCTGTCTGTAGCCTGCAGTAACCTTTTCTGACCACACATGTTAAGGGAGGGGCGCTGTTGCACACACACACACACACACACACACACACACACACACACACACACACACACACACACACCACCGCTCAGTTCACACAAGTGTGATTTTTACTATGGTGAAAGAAATGCATATGCCCCCTTTCCATGCCATACCTGAACTCCTGAAGGCAGCATTTAAGAGAATTGCCTTGTCCAAAGTAAACTCTCCTGAACTTGAATACGGCATCTTATGATGAAAGAATTGCCCTCTCTGTGTAAGTCTTTTTTTATGCATAGTTTAGTGTGGTATCAAGTACCGAAAATAGCCGACCTCCAAGCTCACAATGGGTGGCACTGCGACGTGTTGTGAGCTTGGAAGTCTGCTATTTTCGATATTTCCACCAAAAGGCCCTTTTAGAAATGTCAGCCCCTGCCTCTCTAACATTCTCTGCATGTCCCTGTATACCACAACTATATGACCTAACACCCTTTGGTGGAGAGAGGGCGAGATCATTTAGCGACCTACAACCGGGTCGCGACGTGGTCGGTAGTTTTCAGCGACCGGGTCACAAAATCGAGCGACCGGGTCGCTAAATGGAGCGACCGGGTCGCTAAATCACCGACCGCGGCACTAAAGCGAGCGACCGGGTCGCTAAATGGAGCGACCGGGTCGTTAAATCACCGACCGCGGCACTAAAGCGAGCGACCGGGTCGCTAAATCGACCGACTGGGACGCTAATTCCATCGACCGGGACGCTAATTCCACCGACTGGGACGCTAATCCAGCGACCGGGTAGGTAAATCCACCGACCGGTGGTCGCTTCCACCGACCTACTAACCCTAACCCTAACCCTAACCCTAAACCTAACCTCAGTAACCTTACCTCAGTTAGGCTAACCTGCCACGCAACCTCCCGACCGTTACCTCAGTTAGGCTAACCTGCCACGCAACCTCCCGACCGGGTCGCTAAATCACCGACCGCGTCGCTAAATCACCGACCGCGTCGCTAAAGCGAGCGACCGGGTCGCTAAATCGACCGACTGGGGCGCAAAATCTTCCGACCGGGTCGCTAAATCTACCGACCTAAAACTGCAGGCAGGTCGGTAGATTTAGCGACCGGGTCGGTCGATTTAGCGGCGCGGTCGGTGATTTAGCGACCCGGTCGCTCGATTTAGCGACCCGGTCGCTGAAAACTACCGACCACGTCGCGACCCGGTTGTAGGTCGCTAAATGATCTCGCTCCTACTGCTTTGGTGTTAGCTGAGCTCACAATGCATCGCATCGCGACACAAACACTGTTCAGGGGTCTGACAATAGTCACCTCACAGGCCGCATCAGGGGCCCCCGGGGTGCCACAGTTGCACCGTTGCTCTGATCTGCACCAAATGAGGCACAAATACTGTTCAGGAGTCTGCCATAAGTCTATAGTCACACCAGGGACCACGACAAGACAGTAACAAGCCAAAATAAGTCTAAAACCTTTATTTTGTAATCATCAACAAACATCTTAATAGAAATGTAACAGTTTATTGAGAACATCTTACAATAAATGCGATAAATCTGTGAGTATGTGCCTCATGTATCTCGAGAACCGTTTGTCCCACCGGCTTCAAATTCGGCACGCGTGTTCCCCGACCGCAGCACAGATAAAATACATTCATAGACAAAAGTAACTCTAATGCATTGCATTATTTTTTTATGCAATAACAAAGACTTCTATTTCAGCATGCTAACTTTCCAGGAAGAGAAAGGTTTCTGAACTGTCCACTGCCCACCTCTGAGTCACAGAGTGACATTAGGGTGACTATTCTCTTGTCTGCCTTATGTGGTCCCCAGGTGCCACCCACACATGGCCCCTGGAATTAATGTTGTCATGGCAGACCCCTGAAACATGTTTGTGTGAAGTTTGGTGCATAAAGGGGCAACAGTGCGCCTTTGGCACCCAGAGGCCCCTGGGGGCCACACCTGGCCCTTCGTGGTGTGACTTTTGTCATGGCAAACCCCTGAACAGTGTTTATTTCAAGTTTGGTGCAGAGTGGACCAACGGTGCATCTGTGGCACCCAGGGTCCCCGGGGGCCCTTGATTTGTCCCCTGGTTTGGCCAGTTACTGGCAAATTACGGTCTTTGTTGCCCTGTAGCAGCCAGGCCCCTCTAGGGGGGACCCTAACGTGGTCCCTGGGGGCCACACAAGGCCCCTGGTGTGACTATCATCATGGCAGAGTCCTGAACAGTGTTTTTGCCAAGTTTGGTCCGTATTGGGGCAACGTTGTGCCTGTGGTACCCAGAGGCCCCTTGTTTGGAATAATGCACTTGCACTTACACCCTTTGTGCTCCAAGTTCAACTGAAGGTTTTCACTCATTTCAAAATCTGATAGAGCTCATTTAAAAAGACTTTGCGCTCCAAGCCCTCGATATATAATGCTAATATGTTGTATAACAAAATTAGCGTGTTAGCTTTTTAGCATGTTGGCATGTTTGAGGAGATATCCATGCTCTGTTGAAGTCTGTGCTGCGACATATGGAGTGTGTGTGTGTGTGTGTGTGTGTGTGTGTGGGGGGGGGGGGGTTATGAATGAGCTACAGCTGCGAGGCCCGCTGGTCAGCGTGGACAGCTGACGAATGACTCTGCAACATTCACACACATCTGGACACACACACAAACACACACACACACACACACACACACACACACACACACACACACACACACACACACACACACACACACACAGTCACACACAAAGACACACACCCCCTGTTGACGCAATGGACACAAATATTTAAAACACCCAAAGGTCATCAAGTTTATTCATACAGTCAGCCGGCAGCTCAGAACATTATGAACTGATGCGTCTCTCTCTCTCTTTCTCTCTCTCTCTCTCTCTCTCTCTCTCTCTCTCTCTCTCTCTCTCTCTCTCTCTCTCTCTTTCTCTCTCTCACTCTGCGTGATCTCATGCATTGCACACGCACACACACGCGTGTATGCACACACACACACACACACACACACGCGCACGCACACACGCGCGCACACACACACACACACACACACACACACACACACACACACACACACACACACACACACACACACACACACACACACACACACACACACACACACACACACTGGGGGGGGGGGGAGTGATAGCAACAGATGCAAATAGATGTGGAGTTGGGAGAAAGAAAGGACTAGTGATGCACAGACAGGCAGACAGACAGACAGAGACATACATAACATGTATAAGGAAACAGTCATTAGTCATGTTTAGTAGGACCCCCTTGATCCTAGCCACACAGTCTTTACTGTGTCATGGTTGTGTGTGTGTGTGTGTGTGTGTGTGTGTGTGTGTGTGTGTGTGTGTGTGTGTGTGTGTGTGTGTGTGTGTGTGTGTGTGTGTGTGTGTGTGTGTGTGTGTGTGTCATGACTCAGCAGAAGCACATTGCTGTGGCTGTGGATTCATGAAGCATCTCAGAGACTGCTTAGCTGGGGGATGATGATGATGATGTCATCACTGTGCGCCCGCGGGCCACCTTCTGATCACTGGAATAAAACGGACACACAATGACATGATCACATGTTATACCCCGGATTTGAACCGGTGCCTCCTGCCAAGTGCTTACAATTTTGCCACTGAGCTAATAGAGCCTGCCTGCTTGTTCAGGCATAGAATGTCTCACCTAGGATAGAAGTCCCAATAGAAGAGCAGAGAGGCCAAATAAAACCACCCCAATTACATATGTTATAATGTATTAAACATACTCTGCCATACAGATTGTATACATTATAATGTATTAACATACTCTACCATACAGATTGTATACGTTATAATGTATTAACATACTCTACCATACAGATTGTATACGTTATAATGTATTTACATACTCTACCATACAGATTGTATACGTTATAATGTATTAACATACTCTACCAAACAGATTGTATATGTTATAATGTATTAACATACAGATTGTATTCATTAATAAAAGTTATATAGTGCAGCCTTAACTTTACTTCAGTGTGTCAATTTCAAGACTTTAAATGTCTTCCAAAAACATCTCAGCTAACCTGACTCTGCCAGATGGTGGCAGCAGTGCGTACCGCCCTGCGCAAACATCTGGGACTGTTCAAGGAGAGTGGATATCGCCGTAAAATCCCAGTCCAATCAGCGGCAGCTACGGGCAGGCTCTGAGCGGCTCTGAGCCAATAGAGTCTGACTGCAGACCACAGAAACCCAGGAGGCGGATTCTGGGTGTAACGTCATGCAGACAGGCCAATATGAGTGGTTGGAGTTGGCACTCCCAGACTGTGATAGACAGATGGCCCCATCCAATCACCTGCTAAAGAACTTGCAAAAATGGCCCATCCCTTACATTGGTTTTACCCAAGCGATTCCAGATGGTAAAAGTATAGGGCGTTATACGCACTGCTGCCACCACCTGGTGCAGTCAGGTTACATCTCAGCTGCAAATATGAATGACTCAAGTATTCATTCATACACACTAAAAAATGATGGGTTGTTTTGGCTGGGTTAAGCCTATTGGGTTATTTAATTGGGTTGTTTTCATGCAAATGGGTATTCTGATAACCCAATTCGCTGAGTTATTTCTGTTGGGTATGGTGTTATTAGCTGTTGGGTTGTAATTTCCATAGAATTTGTTGAGTTATTTTGGACTACCCAACACGTTGGGTAAATACGTTGGTCACCATTGCTTTGCATAACAATGCAAAGCATGCTGGGTAAAGCATTTCCAGTGGCATTTTAAGCTTTTAGGAGCAAAAAATGCTAAATGTGTCAATGACACTGTGTGGATATGACACAGTGTCATATCCAAGTGTCTGCCAAGGCAAGCTGACTGACATTGTCAGAATTTGATTTGTCAGTATTTGAGCTTCAACCATAAGCTAAAGTGCTAGGGTGCTAGGTTAGGGTTGAGCTCCCTCCCCCTAGAGGTGAAATTAGATGCAGAGCCTTTGAGGACTCTTGAAGGTTTAGCCTCTGGGACCATGCTATTCTTCCATGTATTGTCTCATTTTGGCAATGTCAATAAATTAGTTGATATTGTAACTTAACAGGGAATATTAGCATAGGCTGAATCGCTTCGCCCATGCTTTGTGATAATGTGATTATTTAATTAAATTGACAACTATCAGTTGTACCGATGATATTTCAATTTAAAAAAGGAACCACCAACATAATAGTAATATATAATAATGAGGAAATATAATACATTTTAAATAACCCAACACATTGGGTTATATGAATAACCCAACATGTTAGGTTAAATTAACCCAGCGATGGGTCGTCCAATATTTAACCAGTGTTGGGTTGGGAAACAACCCAAATTGGGTTGTTTTTAACCCAGTGTTTTTCTGTGTGTACGTACATTACAAAGTCCTTTTTAAAACAAATATGTTTTTGGGGCTTTTCTGTCTTTAATTGGATAGTGCAGTGGAGAGAGACATGGAGAGAGTCAGGGCTTCGGGCATCAAACCTGTGACACGCTGTCGTGCATCAAAGCATGTGGTACGCACCGTAACCACTTGGCTACCGGAACCCCGCTGTACAGTATATGCATTGCTTTATGTGATTTTCCCCAAACATTCCAAGATTTTCCAGAAAGTTTCCAAAAATATCAGTCTACCAATCTACTATTTTGGGAACCCAGTTTACCAATCTACAGGCTCAAGGCATAGTGAGCTTGTAGATCTGCTATTTTCACTATCTATCTATAAATGCGAGAAGTCTCTGCGTGTGTGTTTGTAATCCGCGTATCTCGAGAACCGTTCGTCTCACCGGCTTCAGATTCGGCACGCGCGTTCCCCGCCGCGGCACGGAGTGCAGTGCCGGGCCTCGACCCGACCCGCGGTTTTCCCTAACCGGCGCGAAACGTTCGGAATCTCCTTATGCGGGCTGATTGTTGACATCAGGCTGTTCCGGAGGAAATCGGCGCAAGCGCTGACTCATTGTGACATCACTTCATAAAAGGCTCTGACATCACGTACGCCACATGAGTCAACAAAAAATCTCTGTGAATGTGTATGTATGTATGTAATCCGCGTATCTCGAGAACCGTTCTTCCCACCGGCACGCGCGTTCTCCAGATATGGGCATAAAATGAATGCCCGTATGCGGAGCTGACATCAGAGTTTTCAGCAACCGGTACTGTGTGTGCAGAGATCTCCATATATGGGCATAAGGGGACAAAGGCAAACAGATGGTCAAAACGGGTCCTATGACAACAGGTATATTGGGGTTTGCATTAAAGGGTGAGGCATTCATGGGGTCTGCTCCAAAAAAGAAAAAGAAAATAAAAGAGACAAAGACAAAGATAAGACAAGCAACAAAGCGTGGGACTGGGAGGATGACTTGAATGATGCAGATTTAAGCAGGCTGCGTATTCTGCTTAAAGAAGAAACAAACAAAAAGCGACAGAGATCTCATATATGGGCATAAAATGGACGCAGATAAACAGATATCTCCATATATGGCATATATGGGCATAAAATGGACGCAGAATCACAAAGATCTCCATATACGGGCATAAAGGGACACAGACAGACAGATACAGAGATCTCCATATATGGGCATAAAATGGACGCAAATAGACATATATCTCCATATATGGGCATATATGGGCATAAAATGGACCCAGAACTATATCTGCAGTGATCTCCATATATGGGCATAAATGGACACAGGCAAACAGA